>NW_028270163.1:47551600-47854541 GCF_037043375.1 Chiloscyllium plagiosum | reverse complement strand
AACAGGACATTGTTGCCAATGTGAATACTGAGTCACAATTAATTAGAATGGACGGCTTTGAGGTATGTAGGGAAGAGGTGTTGGAAATTCTGGAAAGGGTGAAAATAGATAAGTCCCCTGGGCCTGATGGCATTATCCTAGGATTCTCTGGGAAGCAAGGGAGGAGATTGCAGAGCCATTGGCCTTGATTTTTAGGTCCTCGTTGTCTACAGGAATAGTGCCAGTAGACCGAAGGATAGCAAATGTGGTTCCCTTGTTCAAGAAGGGGAGTAGGGATTACCCTAGTAACTATAGGCCGGTGAGTCTCACTTCTGTTGTGGGCAAAGTCTTAGAGAGAATTGTAAGGGATAGGATTTATGAACATCTGGATAGGAATAATGTGATTAAGGATAGTCAGCATGGTTTTGTGAAGGGCAGGTTGTGCCTCACAAATCTTATTGAATTCTTTGAGAAGGTGACTAAGGAGGTAGACGAGGATAAAGCAGTAGGTGTGGTGTATATGGATTTTAGTAAGGCGTTTGATAAGGTTCCCCATGGTAGGCTACTGCAAAAAATACGGAGGTATGGCATTGAGGGTGAGTTGGAGGTTTGGATTAGGAATTGGCTGGCTGGAATAAGACTGAGGGTAGTAGTTGATGGTAAAGGTTCATCTTGGAGTGCAGTTACTAGCGGTGTTCCGCAAGGATCTGTTTTGGGACCATTGCTGTTTGTCATTTTTATAAATGACCTGGAGGAGGGGCTAGAAGGTTGGGTGAGCAAGTTTGCGGATGATACGAAAGTTGGTGGAGTTGTCGACAGTGAGGAAGGATGTGTCAGGTTACAGCGGGATATAGATAAGCTGCAGAGCTGGGCAGAAAGATGGCAAATGGAGTTCAATGTAGGTAAGTGTGAGGTGATTCACTTTGGTAAGAGTAACAAAAAGATGGGGTACTGGGCTAATGGTCGGATATTTGGTAGTGTGGATGAGCAGAGGATCTTGGTGTCCATGTACACAGATCTCTGAAAGTTGCCACCCAGGTAAATAGTGCGATGAAGAAGGCATATGGCGTACTGGCTTTTATTGGTAGAGGAATTGAGTTCTGGAGTCCCGTGGTCATGTTGCAGTTGTATAAGACTCTGGTGTGGCCGCATCTGGAGTATTGTGTGCAGTTTTGGTCGCCATACTATAGGAAGGATGTGGAGGCACTGGAACGGGTGCAGAGGAGGTTTACCAGGATGTTGCCTGGTATGGTAGGAAGATCGTATGAGGAAAGGCTGAGGCACTTGGGGCTGTTTTCATTGGAGAAAAGAAGGTTTAGGGGTGACTTGATAGAGGTGTACAAGTTGATTAGGGGTTTAGATAGGGTTGACCATGAGAACCTTTTTCCACGTATGGAGTCAGCTATTACGAGGGGGCATAGCTTTAAATTAAGGGGTGATAGGTATAGGACAGATGTTAGGGGTAGGTTCTTTACTCAGCGATTCATGAGTTCATGGAATGCCCTGCCAGTAGCAGTGGTGGACTCTCCCTCTTTATGGGCATTTAAACAGGCATTGGATAGGCATATAGAGGATAGTGGGCTAGTGTAGGTTAGGTGGGCTTGGATCGGCGCAACATCGAGGGCCAAAGGGCCTGTACTGCGCTGTATTTTTCTATGTTCTATGTTTTCTATGTTCTATGAAATGTTACGCTGGAAATGTTGACTTCTGCACCCCTTGATCCTGCCTGGCTTGCTGTGTTCCTCCAGCCTCCTGCCTGTCTACTTTGGATTCCAGCATCTGTAGTTTTCTTTTGTCTCTAAGTATTAACTAAAGCAGAATCCACTAAATTCTCTGCATTTATGTGACTCTTGTGGAGGGTTCCAGACGTGGGGGAATTGCCTGTAGGAATGTCAAATTCTTGAACAGTTTCCAAAGGCAGCTGTATCTGGAATTCTGCAGGAGCTTGTGGTACAACTCCATCAGAGTATCCAGGCCAGGATGTTCAGTGCAAATGAATACCAGAACTGGGAATTAAGTGAATTATTTTAAAGAAAGCGACATGTACAAACTGAAAATAGAAGAGGGGGAAAGTTCAACCATTTATTGATTTTGGAGGTGCGTTTGACAAAGTAAGAGTCCAGTCTGTCTAAGTTATTCCACTCTGGAGCTGCCCACAACCAGTCCAACTCTGAAGAGCCGAGTATTGTTTATCACGGTCAGCTTCTGACCCAGAGAGTGGGACACAGCGAGACATCCTCGGGATAGGAATGAGTGCAGAGGGATGCAAAGAGTAGATTGTCACACAGTCGGGAAGAGATTTGTCGAGAGGAGAGCAGAGCTTTAGACCTTGATGTGGGTACGGAATTTTACAACTAAAACCACTGCATTTTAAAAACAATAGACTCAGAGAGGCTCATTTATTTAATAATGCAAGGAACCATCGTTACAGGTATTTCCTCACTGTTTATTTCTCCGAATCCTTAGGAGAAAGCTGCAATGCGGAGAAATAAAGATACTTCCCGTCCAATCGGAAAATTGGGTTATGTCTTTAAAGCGCCAGTTTTTTAATGATTGACGGGATGGCTGACCATTGGCAGTGAGAGGCAGCACTGTACCTATCCAGTCGTGCCTTAGACTGAGGGTAAGTAGGAACTTCATACGGCAATCTGTGACTTATTGTCAATTAAAGTGATGCTGACAGGCAAATCTGTCGCTGTTGCATTCTGTACTTGCAGCAATTCTTGCTTTTGTTGGAAGAATAATTGTTTGATGTCTTGTTTTACCTCAATGCAGCAAATAAAAAAGGAATATTCTCGACATGGTGTGCCCACTAACCTAATTAATACAGCACTCATCAGTAACTGCAGGCTGGGAATGATCATGCACTGACCTTTTGATCTTACCGCTTCATCAGTGCAGTTCTGACCCCACTTTGTGCTCATGTAAACAACTTGTTACACTGCGGCTGAACCGGCGCAGGCTTGGAGCTGAACTATCCAGACTCTGCCTGGCAATACTATTGTGGCGACGGCTTTGGGATTTCTGGGAAGACCAAGACTTCTTTCGTGAACGTACACAAGGATCCCGTTCCTACTCCACGTGCCAGTTTTTCGCATTGTCTCGGACCATCACTGGTTCCCCAGCACACTGAACATATAATCTTCAAATCTTTATATACTCTCTGTGAGCCCTTTCACCTTTACATTCCCTCAGGTGTTCTTTAGTTCACTGCCTCTGGCCTACCCTTAGCCGCCTGAGCACTGATGAAATTGTCTTTCAATCCCTTTCTCTTAATTTTCCTCTTTTATATCCTCCACCTCTTCACTTTCTCTAAACCAAAATTACCATCACACCGTAACTCAGCACCTTTTTGTTGATTACTTTTCTCTCACTCCCTGTGAAACACCCATTCTAGACTGAAGAGCAGATAGCAAGTGAAGTTGTTGGTGTAATCCTTTCATGGTTCCATGCTTCCCTTGCTCTGAATCCTGTTCCATTCTACAACACCCCAACAATCCTATGTTCCTCCAAACCTGGATTCACCTGCCTGCATTCCCTTTGCTCACTGCTAGTGAGTGATACTGTCTTTGGCTGGAATTCCCCCCTCAAACCTCTTGATTTTTCAAAGTCTCTTTCTTCCCTTCAGATTTTGGTCAAAACTAACTTCTTTGACCAAGCATCTGGTGACCTGTCCTTTACTCATAGAGTCATAGAGATGTACAGCATGGAAACAGACCCTTCGATCCAACCTGTAATGCCAACCAGATATCCCAACCCAATCTAGTCCCACCTGCCAGCACATGGCCCATATCCCTCCAAACCCTTCCTATTCATATACCCATCCAAACGTCTTTTAAATGTTGCAATTGTACCAGCCTCCACCACTTCCTCTGGCAGCTCATTCCATTCATGTACCACCCTCTGTGTGAAAAAGTTGCCCCTTAGGTCTCTTTTATATCTTTCCCCTCTCACCCTAAACCTATGCCCTCTAGTTCTAGACTCCCCCACCCCAGGGAAAAGACTTTGCCTATTTATCCTATCCATGCCCCTCATAATTTTGTAAACCTCAATAAAGTCACCCCTCAGCCTCTGACGCTCCAGGGAAAACAGCTCCAGCCTCTCCCTGTAGCTCAAATCCTCCAACTCTGGCAACATTCTTGTAAATCTTTTCTGAACCCTTTCAAGTTTCACAACATCTTTCCGATAGGAAGGAGACTAGAAATTCACGCAATATTCCAACAGTGGCCTAACCAATGTCCTGTACAGCCGCAACATGACCTCCCAACTCCTGTACTCAATACTCTGACCAATAAAGGAAAGCATATCAAACGCCTTCTTCACTATCCTATCTACCTGCGACTTCACTTTCAAGGAGCTATGAACCTGAACTCCAAGGTCTCTTTATTCAGCAACACTCCCTAAGTCCTTACCATTAAGTGTTTAAGTCCGGCTAAGTTTTGCTTTTCCAAAATGCTGCACCTTGTTTTTATCTGAATTAAACTCCATCTGCCACTTCTCAGCCCATTGGTCCATCTGATCATGATCCTGTTGTAATCTGAGGTAACCTTCTTCGCTCTCCACTATATCACCAATTTTGGTGTCATCTGCAAACTTATTAACTATACCTCTTATGATCACACCCAACGCATTTATATAAATGACGAAAAGTAGTGGACCCAACACCGTTCCTTGTGGCACTCCACTGGTCACAGGCCTCCAGTCTGAAAAACAACCTGAAAGATTAGATTACTTTACAGTGTGGAAACAGGCCCTTTAGCCCAACCAGTCCACACCGACCCTCCGAAGAGCCACCCAGACCCATTCCACTACACTTACCCCTTCACCTAACACTATGGGCAATTTTATATGTCCAATTCACCTAACCTGAACATTTTTGGACCCTGGGAGGAAACCAGAGCACCTGGAGGAAACCCACGCAGACACGGAGAGAATGTGCAAACTCCACACAGACAGTTGCCTGAGGCGGGAATTGAATCCGGGTCTCTGGCGCTGTGAGGCAGCAGTGCTAACCACTGAGCCACCATGCCACCCAACCGTCCACCACTACCCTCTGTCTTCTACATTTGAGCCAGTTCTGTATCCAAATGTCTAGTTCTCCCTGTATTCCATGAGATCTAACCTTGTTAACCAGTCTCCCATGGTGAACCTTGTCGAATACCTTACTGAAGTCCATATAGATCACATCTACCATTCTGTCCTCATCAATCCTCTTTGTTACTTCTTCAAAAAACTCAATCAAGTTTGTGAGACATGACTTCCCATGCACAAAGCCATCTTGACTATCCCTAATCAGTCCTTGCCTTTCCAAATACATATACATCCTGTTCCTCAGGATTCCCTCCAACAACTTGCCCACCTCTGACGCCAGGTTCACTGGTCTCTCGTTCGCTGGCTTGTCCTTACCACCCTTCTTAAACAGTGGCACCACTATAGCCAACCTCCAGTCTTCCAGCACCTCATCTGTGACTATCGATGACTACTCAATGTCAATATTATTCTAATTATGATCCTTGGGTCCTTTTACTATGTTTAAGATGTTGTACAAATGCAAGCCATTATTGTAAATCTGTCAGTGTGTTCATTTATTATATTGACCGCATTGTCTGCTAACATTTTGGAAAGGTACTATATTGAAAGAAGGCAAGTGTTGGTTTTGGGTGACCAGGAAGTAAATATCTCAATTTTGCCCAACGTCCCCCACCCCCAGCAGTAAAGTCATCAATAAACAGCCTTCATCATTGTGGGAGTGCAGGTGAGTGGAAAACATTTCATTCTAGGAACTATTGTTAACGTCAAGAAGACTCAACCAAAGAATAGCACAAGAAGAATCTCTTTGTGTCTTGGCGTGTGTACCTTAAAATTAAGCTCCAACCAGGCACCCATAGCCAGTATTTCTGATGGCCAGTATGGAGCGCAACTAGGGTGCAGCATCTAATGTAAACACATGAGTGCTGGTTGGAATGTGATCATTATGTGATCAAACCTGGATAGCATTATACCACAAAATTAAACTGATTGAAACCCATGCCCCAGAGTGGAAAGCCAATATGTTAGTAGTCTCTGGTACTCAGCTCTTGACATTTTTAAAGAGATTTAGAGACAGAGTTTTGGAGATGTACAGCATGGAAATAGACCCTTCGGTCCAACTCGTCCATGCCATCCAGATATCCCAACCTAATCTATTCTCACCTGCCAGCACCTGGCCCATATCGCTCAAAATCCTTCCTATTCAGATACCCAATCCAGATGCCTTTTAAATGTTGCAATTGTACCTGCTTCCACCAATTTCTCTGGCAGATCATTCCATATGTGTACCACCCTCTGTGTTGTTTATATCTTTCCCCTCTCACCCTAAACCTATGTTCTTCAGTTCTGGACTCCCCCACCCCAGGGAAAAGACTTTATCTATTTATCCTATCCATGCCATCATGATTTTGTAAACCTCTATAAGGTCACCCCTCAGCCTCCGACGCTCCGGGGAAAACAGCTCCAGCCTGTTCAGCCTCTCCCTATAGCTCAAATCCTCCAATCCTGGCAACATCCTTGTAAATCTTTTCTGAACCCTTTCAAGTTTCACAACATCCTTCTGATAGAATGGAGACCAGAATAGCACACAATATTCCAAAAGTGGACTAACCTGTACAGCCATCAACATGACCTCCCAATTTCTAGATAATATGATAAATATCATGTTTTCAGATGTTATCAACATCAATAAGGATTACTACATTGGTGTACAAACCATATACTGAAATCTTTCACTCAATGGCAATGGTTTCAAATAATGCAACTGACTCACTGCATGACATATTTAGATTTTCAGCTAACCTCTTTGTCAGTGATATTTTAACAAACAGTCACCATTTTCAGTGGCACCTGTTTAAAGTCATATCTGTAGACAATAATGCAAAGGATTCCCACAATAACCTTTCTCCTGTCAGCCATAATGTTACAATCCCTTCTTAAAATTGGCATCCAAGGGATTCTATAATCCCTTAGAAAAATTCACTTTGGGAGCTAACAAACAGACCAGTTATAAAGGCTAGAATCCACAGCACCCGCAACCATTAATGTGTCAGACTAGGAACACGGTTACATTTGAAGAGGGAAACTAGATGATCCTATATTTCTTTCAGCCACACCTAATCCACTTCTGACCCTCCAGCCTTTAAACAGAGAAGGATACGGAAACAACCTCGTCAATGTATTTTGCACTAACGCCATGAGGATGTGAGAGTTGATTTAAGAATCTGCGTCAAGGTTTCCTTTTGACAGAAGAGAGATATGCATTTATCTTGTCAAATTTCTGACACACATCATATCAGATGAAATGCCTCAAAGGACAAAGACTAGGTCAGCAAAGGTGCTTGATGATGAAGATTCCCACCAACATCAATGGACTAAATGTTTAATGACCATGCTGGTCGAGGGAGGAACGTTGCCTAGGAAACCAGATGAGTGCCTGAATGTTTAGCAGACATCCGAACCCACACAATTGACCAATGAGGCCAAAGCAGCAAGTCAAATAACACTGCTATTCTGTACCCTTCCCCGCCACTACTGCCTGGCTCACAGGTTTGTAAAATAATGCCCCTGGAGTTTTGGAGATTTATGAAACTTTTGGCAATCCGTCCAGTGATTTATTGCTCTGTTATTTCTGCAGTTTGTTAATAATTGAAACGCTTTCTGCACCATAGGTGCTATTCACCCTTAAAGTCCCCATGATTCTAGTGAATGGTGGAGCAGGGTCAAGGGGCTGAATGGCCTACTCTTGCTCCCATGATTGTTTTGTCCCCACTGTGCTGCTGCTTGGAAATGTGGGTCATCCCTGGAAGCGTCTCTATATTTAGGGAGAGCACAATTATAAGTTGTTGGTCTAGATTGCAGTGATGGCTATTTCAGGGTCTCAGTGGTAGGTCGGTCATCATTGTTGGGGAGGGAATAGTTGGCACTACTCGATACCCGAGATCTGGAAAAGGATGTTGAGAAAGCAAGTGCATGCCTCAGGGCACAGAGCCACCTGTGGAGAAGGTGGAGCAGCTGGCATCGGTTAGGCATAGGACACTATCAGAAACTGCTTCTTTCCACTGACATCCCTTCAGTTACTGACAGGGAGGCCGTAGGCATCAGCCTGGCACTTCACAATGCCATTGAGTTGGTTATGGTTAAATTACTTATAGTGTGGAAACAGGACCTTCGGCGCAACAAGTCCACAAAGACCCTCCGAAGCGTAACCCACCCAGACCCATTCCCCTACATTTACCCCTTATCCAACACTACGGGCAATTTAGCATGGCCAATTCACCTAATCTGCATATTTTTGGATTGTGGGAGGAAACCAGAGCACCTGGAGGAAACCCACGCATTCAGGGGGAGAATGAGCAAACTCCACACAGAGAGTCGCTTGAGGCGGGAATTGAACCCGGGTCTCTGGCACTGCGAGGCAGCAGTGCTAACCACTGTGCCACTGTGCCACCCATATGAGAAGACCCTTTGCATCCCAGGAACAAGAAAACAACAACCCAAGCTAGGAGCTGGAGTAGGCCAGCTGGCCCTTTCAGCCTGTTCCACCACTCAATAAGATCCTAATTGATCTGACTGTGGCCTCCATTACCACCTTCCTGCCCACTCCCCCGTAACCTTTGACTCCTTCTTCAGTCAAAACTCTGATGGCCTTGAATATTCCCAAGATAGGGGAGTGCAAATCTAGAGGGCATAGGTTAAAGGTGAGTGGAGCAAGATAAAAAAGGGACCTAAAGGGCAGGGGGTGGTAACCTGTCTGGAATGACCTGCCAAAGGAAGAAGGTGCAGGCTGGTACACTTAAAAGGCATCTCGATGGGTATATGAATAGGAAGGGTTTAGAGGACCAAGTGCTGGCAAATGGGACTAGATTCACTTAGGATATCTAGTTAGCATGGATGAGTTAATCCAAAGGGTCTGTTTCCCTGCAGTACAACTCTATGACTCTATATTCAATGACCCAGTCTCCATTGCTCTCTGAAGAAACGAATACCAAAGACTAACAACCTATTGCAAATAGGAGGGCAGCTGATGGTGTAATGGTAATGTCATTGGCCTAGTAATCCAGCACACCCTCAGCTAATGCTCTAGAGACATGGTTCAAGTGTCAGTGCTACCAATGGTGAAATTTGAATTCTTATTTTTAAAAAAAACTATTTTAGCATCACGGCAACTGCTATTGATTGACGTGAAAAAGGGTCTGGTTCACTTAATACCCTTTCGGGAAGGAAATCTGCCATCCTTACCTACACATGGCTCCAGACCCATATTGATCTCTGAACTGCTCTTTGGGTAAATGGGAATGGGAAATAAATACTGGCCTAGCCTACAATACATACATCCCATGAACGAATTAACAAAAAAACCCTCTAAATTTTAAACTCCCTCACAAGGGAAAACATTCCCTCAGCATCCACCTTGTCCCTTCGGGAGAACCATTGTATAATTCAACAAGATTATCTCCCATTGCTCTAAACTCCAACTGCTACCCGACTAATGGGTTTAATCTTTCCACTAAAGGCAAACCCTTCATGCAAGGAATCAGTGGAGGAAACGTTTACTGAATAGTGGGCATCGATTCACATCTTGGCAGAACACATTTAAGTGTCTGTTGTGTAGAAAAAAAGGAATAAATCAGGTGCTTTCCAGTCCGGCTTTTCAATTGGACTAAGGGAGAAGAGTTCCAGGTAATAGACTCCAACAGGAATGCCAATGGGGTTAAAGGAAACCTCAGTTAATTGAGCAGGTTTCAATCATTCAGGTAGCAGTAGCCAGTCAGAAGTCTCATAAATTAACTGCGAAATGGGCTGAGATGTAAGTAACTCCCCTCCCCAGCCTCCTGAAAGTCGTTTGGCACTGAACAGCTGGGGGAGTGCATAAGGAAATACAACTGGAATGACAGCGACATTAAAATCCAGGCTCTCTGCTGCCAACTCCTGCTCGATACTTCTGAGATCAATTTCTGGGTGATTTACAGAAACTGTGGGGCACGGAAAATAAGCTGTCACATATGATGTAGACCAGGTTATCACTGGCGCAGTCTCGTGAGGTAATGGGTGATGTTTGGAAACAGCAGGAGCACTGCTACTCCTGCAGCAGCCTCTGAATTTTGCAGTACCCCAGTGAGAGCTGTTATCTAGGCCAGTCATTACTTCATCTTTTATTAAATACTGGAGAGCCTCCGCAGAAGCAGCTTCCACTCGAGACTCTTTCATCGGGGCAGGAGATTCAAATGGAAATGACTGTGTAGAATATCTTGCAGAATTGCAACTCACAGACAAAGAGGCATACACAGAGATAGGCAAACACTCACAGATTTATGGGCAGAGACTGATAGAGAGAAAGACACACACACACACACACACACCGAAACATACATTGACTGACACAGAGGCATACACAGATACAGGCAAACAATCATAAACGTACAGGCGGAGACAGACACACACAGATACAGGGGCATACAGGCACAGGCGAACATTCGCAGATGTACAGGTAGACCTCCTACATCTTCATAGTTGCATTTCAGCTAAACCTTGTTTAATAGAAAACCGCTTAATAGAAATAATGGGGCCCATGTGAAAAATGGTTTTGGGGCAGACCACCAGAAAATATCACTCGCTCAAAAATCACCCAAAGTCTAATGCAATGTATAGCACAACCTGAAGGGAGGTTGCAATCATACTCATTAATGAAACAAAAATAAATTTAATACTGTACATTTAAAAAAATTATAGAAAGCTGTTCTCTGTACATTACCTCTCACAGAAAGCTGCGCTGTTGGCAGCTAACATCGCACATGCGCAGAACGGCATGGAGATTTCGGTGCGTACATTGGTGCGTGTGCAGAACAAAGCGTGCAAAGTGACCCCTGCTGGAATTGCGCTATTGCCAATGGAGGTAAACATTCTCCAAAATACTGTTCCCTGATTCTTCATCAATGTTATAGCCAAATCATACATTATCCCAGAACTACCTGTACAGGCAGAGACAGACAGACAGACACACAAACAGATGCAGAGACATACGCTGACAGGCACATAGGCATAGACAGAGGGAGGCAAACACCCAGATATACAGGCAGAGACAGACATGTGCACCCAGTTACAGAGACTTACACAGATACAGGCAAATACCCAGATGTACAGGCAGAGACAGGCGCACATGCACACACACAGATACAGAGACTTACACAGGTACAGGCAAACACCCAGATATACAGGCAGAGACAGGCACACACACACAGATACAGAGACTTACACAGATACAGGCAAACACCCAGATGTACAGGCAGAGACAGATACACACACACACACACACATATAGAGATGTAGACTGATAGACAAATGGACAGAGTCATGTAGACACACACAGACACAAACAGATACGGGCATGATGAGATACAGAAACATGGAAACACATAGTTGCAGACATACAGACACACATAGAGACAGACCGTGAGATGCAGACACACACATATAGGTAACAAGCTCAAGCCCATACATATTCACAGACACACGAAACATGCTGGCGCAGAAAACTCAAATACTTATGCATACACTTACATAAGGACACAGACATAAACTCAGAGAGACATACACTGAAACTTAGACACAAAAATAAACATAGACAAACACACACTAAAAACTCAAATCTCAAAGACACTAAGAAACTCAAACATTGACATGTACACACACAAACTTGATCATACACTTGCCTACAGCAATACAGATAGACATATACATACACACCCATTTTCACACACACAAGGACATAGACAAGCACATGCAGACACATACTCCGTTCCCCAGAGACATATACTCCCTGCCATAGACACACCATCAGATTTCTAGTTGTGTAAGGCCAATGCAGACACTTAAATGTTCCTCTTAGCTACTGCAATGCAGAGCAGGGCTTTACAGATTTTATTTGAGTGTCTTTCAGATTGTGTAACGTCTTTATAACAGTGCGGAATAAGATCTACTGCAGAATATTCTCTGCAACCAGTTTGAATGTACAAACAAGCAATGTAACCAATTCTTAGAGATGTTATGAGACTGAGTTCGTTTTTAATGACAGTACTGGGATTCTTTTATGAGCAGTGATCAAACATTGCGGGGGTTAAGAATGCTGTCAATTACTGCAATGTCTGGACAGCTTCCCCAGTTAGGGGACAGCCTGCGTGTTTACTGTTTCTCACTGCAGTTCCCCTGCTCCCCGTCAGTTTCAATGCAGCTGATTGTGGACAGAAAGTCCCTGAAGTCACACCATCTTTTACAGTGAAACACATTAGAAATCGTAGTCTGATTGAAACAGATAAACTGCCAGGAATCAGATGCTGGTAACACACGGTCCATAACATGTCAATAACGGTTTAGCTCAACAGTGTTCAGGCTGTACGGAATGCTGTCTTATTGGCTGAGATTTGTAGGTTAGTGAGCACCTGTGGCTCTGACCTGGGATATAGACCAAACTGGAAATGCTGCCTATATTTTGAAAATGTCACAACACAATAAATTAATTACCTGGAGCTTCAACAGTACCTCCATCCTTCCTCAAACCCTTTCCAACACAAAACACACACTCACACACGTACACACATGCACAGACACTCAGTTGTGGGAAGGCAATGACCTATTGGTATTAGCGTTGGATTATCAAACCAGAAACTCTGGTATTGACCTGGGGACCTAGGTTGAGATTCCACAACCGCAGACGGTGGAATGTGGATTCAGTACAAATCGGGAACTAACAGTCAAATGATGACCACAAAACTGGTGCTGACTGTTGGAAAACTCCTTGGTTCACTCATGCCTTTTAGGGAATAAAATCTGACACCCTTACCTGTTCTGGCTTAAATTTGATTCCAGACCCAGGGTGATGTGTTTGACTCTTAACTGCTCTCTGGACAATTTATGATGGGCAATAAATATTGGCCAAGCCAGTGATGCCCACATCCCATGAGTGAATTTTGTGCACAAATACACAATTAGGAACAAGAGTAGGCCATTTGGCCTTTCATTGTCGAGAGTCTGGGGCTGGAAAAGCACAGCCGGTCAGGCAGCATCCGAGGAGCAGGAGAATCGATGTTTTGAGCATAAGCTCTTCACTTCCTGATGAAGAGCCTATGCTTGAAATGTCGATTCTCCTGTTCCCTGGATGCTGCCTGACCTGCTGTGCTTTTCCAGCACCACAGTCTCGACTCTGATCTCCAGCATCTGCAGTCCTCACTTTCTCCCACTTTGGCCCCTTCATGTTTTCTCCACCATTTGAGTGAATCAGGGCTGATCTGACTGTCAACTCAATTCCACCAACCTGTCTAGCCCTTCCCATAATCCCGAGCGAGTCTGTCAAAAATCTGCCAAAGACAGACTTGAATATTTTTGAAAGCCCAATGGCTCTCTGGGCAAGAGAATTCCACAGACTAACAACCTTCTGAGAGGAGAAAAAGTATTTTTGTCTTGGTCTTAAGTGGGAAAGCCCTATACGTTAAATTGTATCCCCCAGTTGTAGACTGTTCCATGAGGGAAAACATCTTTCCAGTGCCCAGCCTGTGAGGTTCCCCCAAGGCATTGATCAGATGGGCCAATGGGCCAAGGAGAGGCAGATGGAGTTTAATTTAGATAAATGTGAGGTGCTGCATTTTGGAAAGGCAAATTAAGAAAAGACTTATACCCCTAATGGTAAGGTCCTGGGGAGTCTTGCTGAACAAAGTGACCTTGGAGTGCAGGTTCATAGTTCCTTGAAAGTGGAATTGCAGATAGACAGGCTAGTGAAGAAGGCATCTGGTGTGCTTGCCTTTATTGGTGAGTGATTTGAATTTAGGAGTTGGGAGGTCATGTTGCAGCTGTACAGGACATTGGTTAGTACACTATTGAAATACTGTTTACAATTCTGGTCTCCTTGCAAGAGGAAGGATGTTGTGAAACTTGAAAGGCTTCAGAAAAAATTTACAAGGATGTTTCCAAGATTGGAGGGTTTGAGCCATAGGGAAAGGCTGAATAGACTCGGGCTATTTTCCCTGGAGCGTAGGAGGCTGAAGGGTGTCCTTATAGAGGTTTATAAAATCATGAAGGGCATGGATAGTGTAAATAGACAAGGTCTTTTCCCTGTGGTAGGGGAGTCCCAGGGAGAAGACCTAGAGGGCACAGGTTTAAGGTGAGAGAGGAAAGATTTGAAAGGCATCTAAGAGGCAATGTTTTCACACAGGGGGTGGTGCGTTTATGGAATGAGCTGCCAGAGGAAGTAGTGGAGGCTGGTACAATTACAACATTTAAAAGGCGTCTGGGTGGGTACATGAATCAGAAGGGCTTAGAGGGATATGGACCAAATGGAACTAGATATCTGCTCGGTATGGATGAGTTGGACTGAAGAGTGAGTTTCTGTGTTGTATATCTCTCTGACTCTATCCATTGTGTTTCATTAAGGTCACCTCTTATTTGAGGGAGGTGATGGCCCAGTGGAACTGTCCCAGGTAATGTTCTAGTGTCCTAGGTCCAAATCTGACTGTGGTAGATGGTTAAAATTTGATCTTACTAAAAATCTCGAATTAGATGTCTAATGATGATCATAAAGTGATTGTTGTAAAAGCCTATCTGGTTTATTAGTGCCATTTAGGGAAGGGAATTAGACAATCTTGTCTGGTTTGGATGAGACTCCAGACTCAGTGACTCTTATCTACCCTCTGAAGTGGCCTTCAAAAGCACTCAGTTCAAGGGCAACTAGGAATGGGCAATAAATGCTGGCGCAGTGAATTAGCTGCCACATCCCATGAATTGAAGTTTGAAATGCTTGTTGAGGTTGAGTAATGTTCATACTGAGAAATGGAGTCATGATGTTTGGGGAGAGAAACTCCTTTCCTTGCCCTTTTGATTTCTGGCAGACTGGAATGCATGGAGTGAATCCAGTCAACAAAACTCATCGAAGTAAAACAGGGAACTGAAGATGCTGAAGATCTGAAAGAGGAACAGAAATGGCTGGAAGCCTGCTGAATTTCTTCAGTAATTTCTGTTTTTCGTTACAGAACCCATTGCCTTATCTCAGTGTCAGTCCCAAAAACCTACCCTACATTTGTCTCTGAGTAAGAGGTCACTTGATCGAAACATTGAAGATTCTGAGGGAACAGGACCCAGGATGGATGTGGAGAGGACATTTCCTCTTGTGGGAGAATCTGGAAGGTGGGGTCAAATGAAGGATCACCTATTTCAAACAGAGACGAGATATTTTCTTCCATTAGAGGGATGTAAGTCTTTGAAACTTTTTCTGAAAAGACAATGCAAGCAGAGTCATTGAATGTTTTGAAGTCAGAGCTGGATAGGTTCTTGTTACACAATGGGCCGGGGATGGTTGAAGCTTACTGAGGAAGGCAGGCATATAATGTCGATGATACAATCAGATCAATCACAATCTCTCGGCTTACTTATTCAGCAGGTTTTTTGCGCCCAAGGAATTCAATTCTTTTACTCAGCACTCAAACTAGTGGGATTTAAAAAAAAAAGATTCTGCATTAACAATGTCCCCCAGAGGGACAAATCAATTGAAAAAAAAGAGATATATGTATTGTTTGTACTGGATCTCTATTTCAAAGGTGGGTTGTGTCAGTTTTAGTGGGTTTTCCTCAGTGTTTGGTGCTTGTTGCTGCTGTATGGGACATTGGTTAGGCCACTGTTGGAATATTGCGTGCAATTCTGGTCTCCTTTCTATCAGAAAGATGTTGTGAAACTTGAAAGGGCTCAGTAAAGATTTTACAAGGATGTTGCCAGGGTTGGAAGGTTTGAGCTATAGGGAGAGGCTGAACAGGCTGGGGCTATTTTCCCTGGAGCGTTGGAGGCTGAGGGGTGACCTTATAGAGGTTTACAAAATTATGAGGGGCATGGATAATGTAAATAGGCAAAGTCTTTTCCATGGGGTCGGGGAGTCCAGAAGTAGAGGGCATAGGTTTAGGGTGAGAGGGGAAAGATATAAAAGACATCTAAGGGGCAACATTTTCACACAGTGGGTGGTACGTGTATGGAATGAGCTGCCAGAGGATGTGGTGGAGGCTGGTACAATTGCAACATTTAAGAGGCATTTGGATGGGTATATGGATAGGAAGGGTTTGGAGGGATATGGGCCGTGTGCTGGCAGGTGCGACTCGAATGGGTTGGGATATCTGGTCGGCATGGACAGGTTGGACCGAAGGGTCTGTTTCCATGCTGTATATCTCTATGATTCTATGACTCTAAAAGAGTAAGATTGCTCAGGCATGGAAATGGATCATTCTGTCCAGCATATGGTTATAGAAGCTTGTGCCATAGTTGTCTTGTGAAAGAAATTCCAAATCTGTAAAGGTGGATCAAGCCATAGATACCTGGGTCTCCCTCTGTCTCCATGGTTTCCAGGGTGTTGTGTGAAAGAATTAAACTCCTTGGGACAAAAAAAAAACAAACAAGCCAAGAGATCAAAGTGGATCTGAGGGATGTGATCCTTGAATCAATTAGAAAGGTAGAGAGAAGAACTGAGTGGTGAATGTCCTGTACAGAGTGAAGGGCCAAAAAGCTGAAAGGATCACCACCAAGAAATGCACAGATAGGGCATGCCAGTGGAGCAGAAACTGATAGGCCATCTTGAATAGACTTTAGACTTTGAATCGGAAAGCTGAACCATTCTCCAGTTTGATGCTAAGAAAGATGATGTCATTTATGATGCAGCCATTACTTTGGTGATGGTGGGGTTGAGACTATTGGCTGATGCTGAGAAAGTGAGATGATAAACAGTCCATCCTTGAGTGATCTGCGTTTGACAAATACGCGTAGAGGAGCTGGTATAATTCTCGGATCATTATGCAACAAGACAATGCAACTGAGATCTCAGATTGATTTGGGAATATTTCAGATTGCTATCAGAGATGGTTGTCAAAAAAACTGTCTGGAACATTTTCATACCATTCAGAACTTCCATTTCCTAATCAGTTCCTTTATTGACATGTTGCAGTGTTTAGCTTTAAATATCCCTGTGTGCCACCAATAATTGAACAGAATCCAGAAAAGACATGGAAATATTGCACTGCAGCATCTCTTTTGCTAAATAATAAATATGGTGTTTCATAACCAATCGTTAGTCACAGCTGATTCAGACTTTGAAAATAAAGTTTCGCTTTATCCTCCAGATTCAAATTCTTAGTCACAGAGTGACAAACTCGGCATATTGAAGGTTTTAGTGCATTGTCCTGAAGCAGGAAACATTTTAAACTGCAGAATAGCTCTACCCCAATCTGTCCTCACCAAAAAGCAGTACATGCTTTTAAATATCATTTACAATATTTATAAATGCTGTTCCTTTTCATGATTCTTTTCTTGAATTAAAAAAAAGTCATCTCACTATACTCAGCATGTAGAATCCTATATTGTTTTACCCAAGAATGTGAAATTGAGGTTAAAATGCTCAGAGAGTCAGTGAAAACAACATGGACATAATGCCTTCCTTCTGCACCTAACAATTCTGTCATTCAGTATTTTATAAACAGAGTTATGTCCAACTTTAATGAACCAAACAAAATGATTGTTAACTGTAGGTAACCTTGAAATTTCTTAAGATAATGACCGACATAAGAACAAAAGATATAGTAGCAGCAGGAGGCCATTCAGCCCTTTGAGCTTGCTTCACCATTCAATATGATCATGGCTGATATCCAATCACAATGCCATATTCCAGCTTTCTCTCCATACCCCTTTAAGCATTTAAAAAATTAAAAGTCTATCTGTCTCTTTCTTGAATATATTCAGTGACTTGGTCTCCACTGCCTTCTGTGGCAGAGAATTCCACAGGTTCACTGCTCTTTGAGTGAAGCAATGTTTCCTATCTTAGTTGTAAAATGTTTACCCTGTATCCTGAGACTGTGACTCCTGGTCCTAGACTCCCCAATCAATGAAACATCCTCCCTGCATCCAGTCTGTCCAGCCCTGTTAGAATTGAATATGCTTCATCAGATCCCCTCTCATCCTTTTAAACTCTAGTGAAAACAAACTCAGTCAAACAAATCTCTCCTTATAGGACAATCCTCCCATTCCCAGTATTAGCATTATGAATCTTTGCTGCATTCTGTCCTCCATTGGGTAGGGAGGCTAAAACTGCACACAATACTTCATATGTAGTTTAACCAAGGCACTGTATAACTGCAGTAAGACATCCCTATTTCTGAACTCAAATCCTTTAGCAATAAATGCCAATACACCATTTGTCTTCCTAATTATTTGCTGCATTTGCCTATCTACTTCCATTTACTAGGGTACAAGGAGAGCCAGATCCCTTTGCGTATCCACATTTCCCAATGTATCACCAATCAAACAACACTGTTCCTTTCTGTTTTTCACAAAACGAGTGAAATCAAACCATTTAACGCCCCCCGCCCTCCAACAATGATGTCATTCTTCACCAACTTTCAAATGTATTTATTTGTATTGTTTGCATATTTACAAAGTTGAATAATCTTTTAAAACAAGGAGAGTGGATGTGTGTGGAATGGAAGAACAGAGATCTCAAATCACACACATTAACTATCTTGGTCATGTCTCAGAATCTGTACATGTGCCAGATATTGCACTCCTATAGGTCAATAACCACTGTCTTCCCAGTGTTTAGCTGGGTAAAGATTCAGTACTGATTCTTGGAGAATTTTGAGATAGAGATAAGGTCAAGAGAATAGTGGTGAGGTATGGCTGGGTGTTGTAGCTATGGATTTTGATGCTATGTTTTACTGAGGAGCACTATGTAGGTCAGGCAAAGAAGACGGCAGTGATAGATCCTTGAGCAATGATTAATTCAGAAGGGGTGTGTTCAATAATATACATACTAAATATTACAAAGTTATTGCAGCATATCAGAAGGCTTATCCTCTACCTTAATGCATAATAATACAGGATCCACTGTGAGGGAGACCACTCTTATTTACAATAGTGGGGATTCAAACGTATCCAGCAGAAGACTCATTCTAATTGGTTGCTCCCTCTTCAAAACACATCTAAAATAACTCAACACAGTTGAAAACTATCACCTGACAATTCCATTGTGTACCACGACAGCATTAAACAAACATCAGAAAACCCTTCTGTCTAATCCAGCTGTCATTTTTGACATCAAAACCTCTAGACACACAACAGGAACTTGACACAAAATAGTTGATGTTCTCAGAAGAAAATCTTTTCCAATTTCACCTTTTCCAATTATATTAGAAAAGGAAAAAATATTAATTCACATGATATCCTTTGCCAAATGTGTAAGAACATACAGAGTGTGCTTATTTTTGTTTAGTCTACTGTAAGAACAGCCAAGAGGATCAATCTTTAATGTTTTTCTCTCAAAATAACCAGAGGACAATGAGGGCTCAATTCCATTAACATTTGCAGTTATTAAGGAGGGAACCTGTAATATTGACACTCCACTGAGGATAATACCCTGACTGAAAGATAACAGGAAACTAATGTCTCATTGCTCCCCGTACAGACTCTTGTACATTGGTGAGACCAAATGCAGTCTGGGTGACCACTATGTGGCACAATTCACTCTTTTCATAGAAGTGACCCTGATCTCCCAGTTGCTTGCCATTTCAATAAACCACCTGGCTCTCGTGCTAACATTTCTACCATTGGCCTGCTCCAAAGTTCTCATGAGCAAGCTTGAGGAACAACGCCTCACTTTTCACTTAGGCAGATGACTGCCTTGAGGTCTGAGGATTCAATTCAACAACTTCAACGCCTAAACTCCATGATACCTGTCCTCCCTTTTTCTTACATTCCCACCCCAGCTCCCAGTCTCGTCTTGTTTGTGTCCGTTTAATTTGCTGTCAGCAGAGAGAACTCATTCTCACCCTTTCATACCTTAATTCACACACATTTTACATCTTTATTTCTCTTTCACCACAATAAGCAACATCTTTGTCTTTTTACTGAGCCTCCACACTATCCCTTCTCCTGACCCTCACCCACCTGTTTGTAAAGTATAAAACCACCATGTTCCAACCACTTTCGGTTTTGAACAGGTCAAACCAAACTTGAAATGTAATTCTGTTCCTTTCTCCACAGATGCTGCCAGATCTGATGAGTTTCTCCAACATTTTCTGTGTTTGACTTTTTCTTTCTGATTCCTCTACCTGTTCTCCATCCAGTCCACTTGACTCATGCTCATGCACACCATGCTCATCCACCAACTTAAACAATCGTCTTTCAACCACTGTCATTTCTATTTGTACAACCTACAGAAGGTTCACAATGTTGCAGCAGCTCACCAAGCCTTCTCAAGTTCAATCATTCCACTATCCTGATAGATAAGGACATCAGTGCACGGAACATCAATAATTCCAAAATGTCCACTATTTGTACACCTACCATGACTTGGATAAATGTTAATGTTCCTATGGTGCTGCCAAGAAAAATACTGTAGATGCTGGAAATCTGAAATAAAATCAGAAAGTGCTGGAGAAGCTCAGCAGGTTTGGCAGAATCTGTAGAGAGACAAAAACAGAGTTAACTTTTCGAGTTTGATATGACTCTTCTTCAGAACTGGAAGCAACATACCGGATGCTGATACACAGTTGCTTCCAGACCTGCTGAGTTTCTCCAGCACCTTCTGTTTCCATTTCACTGGATGCCACCTGCTATCATCTTGAAGATGTCTCAAGCTTGGATTCCATGTTAAGTTTATTGACGCCTGGCCTCAAAAGTAACTTACTCATAAACTACACATCATAGGAAACAAACCAACACTTTATTAATAATTCTGCTATTTGCATTTACATCTTATTTCTTTATGAGTGCCATTACAATCAAAGTAAAGGTAATGTCACCATTATCCCACAGCAGCATGGAGTTGTTTTCTCATTAAAGAATAAGAACTGGTGGTGTGTTTTCCCTGAGGGTCACCATGCCTCAAACATGGACTGAAGTTGAGAAGGAATATCCTTCATGGTAACCTCAGCCAGTGTGGTAATCAATCCTGTACTGTTGGTGTCACTCTGTCTCGCAAAACAGCCATCCAGCCACCTGAGCTAACCAGCCCTCTCATTGCCATCTACTCCTGTCTTGCAGCATCATCTCTTCTGTTCTTTAATCTTTTCTGCCTTCCAGTTCATCCTTCTTTTCTTCCTAATGGAGATCTGCTGACTTTAAGGTCATGAACACTTCTTAATGTCCCCCATTGGAGGAACTAGTCGTTTGGTGCCTCTTCCTTCTCACAGTTTGAACATCTCAAAGAGCATCTCCGTCCTCTGTTGGATGTTAGACTTCTTTCACACTGGCAGCAACACATTCCACAGGCAGTGCTTTCTCAGCTATGCCTTTGAATCACTGAAATGGATCCGTTTCTTTCAGAAGAAGTTTGGATTTCCCTGTTTAAGAAATGTTGCTGAAGATTAATCGCAAGTGAGTACTTATGAAAATATTTGGACTGCCGTCTGTAAAATCAATAAGACATGAAGTCAAGCTTTTTTGGTTCTGGAGAATAATAACCAGTTGTTCTAATGCTCAGTTTCATGATGTGTTCTGAAAAATAATACCTGCTCTTTATCTCTGAAACTAAACAGGAGTTTGTATAATAAGCACTCAGAAACACAATTCACGCTGACTCTTGCAACCTAGTTCTGTCTGTCAACGAACCGAGAGATACAAAAACCCTTTCTAATGGCTTATTATAGGCTATCTCTTACATAGTGAAATTGAATTTTCCCAGCTTTCTCTTCACTTATCAGCTTATCTGAATTTATAGTGGATTTTAAAACAATTTAATCAATCAATGATGACAGCTACTGCAGCACAAATTGGGTTAAGGTTTATTAAAAAAAAAATTTTTAAGAATTTAAAGCAATTTTGCTTTTGCAAGGAATATCTTTCAATTTTCTGGTGAAGGGACTTGGTGCAAATGCCGAAATATGTACATGGGAAATTATTCTACTCAAAGGGGTTACAGGATACTACATTTTATTAAGGGACTGAGATGACATTGAATCATGAAACAAAGATTAAGTGGCTTCAAACTTCATCTGAACCCTGAAATAAATTCCTGCCATTAATTCACTTCTAAAAACTTACTGGATTTATTTTCTTTCAGAAACTTACAGCACACAAGAAGGGTATTCAGTCATAGAGTCATACAGCATGCAAACAGACCCTTTGGTCCAACCAGCCCATGCTGAGCATAATCCCAAACTAAACTAGTCCCATCTGTCTGCTCCTCTATTGTGTTCATTCTTTGACTGACTCTTTCTGGGTCAAACTTTTTCAAATATGGCATACTCTCTAGTTTGTGCACTTAAATGTCAGTTGTAGAGTCATAGAGTCATTCAGCACATTTGGATAAGCACATGGATGGTGATGGGATAGTGTAGGGGGATGAGCTAAGAATATCGCGACATCGAGGGCCGGAGGGCTTGTTTTGCACTGTATTGTTCTATGTTCTACGTTCTAAAAAAAAACCGTTCGGTCCAACCATAATCCCAAACTAAACTAGACCCACCTGCCTGTGCTCGGCCTATATCCCTCCAAACATTTCTTATTCATGTACTTATCTAAGTGCCTTTTAAATGTTGAAAATGTACTTGAATCTACCAGTTCCTCTGGAAGTTCATTCCACACACGAACCACTCTTTGTGTAATAAAATTGCCCCTCATTTTATAAAATCTTTCTCCTGTCACTTAAAAGTATGCCCCTAGCCTTGAAATCCCCCACCCTAGGAAAAAGACACCTGCTATTCACCTTATCTGCACCCTGCATGATTTGATAACCCTCTATAAGGTCACCCCTCAACCTCCTATGCTCCAGTGAAAAACGTCCCTGGTCATCCAGCCTCTCCTTAGAACTCAAACCCTTCATTCCTGGCAACATCTAGTAAATTTTTTCTGAACCCTCTCCAGCTTCATAATACCCTTCCTATAACTGGGTGACCAGAACTGGACACAATACTCCAGGAGAGGCCTTGCCAATTAGATTAGATTAGATTAGATTAGATTAGATTACTTACAGTGTGGAAACAGGCCCTTCGGCCCAACAAGTCCACACCGCCCCGCCGAAGCGCAACCCACCCATACCCCCTACATTTACCCTTTACCTAACACTACGGGCAATTTAGCATGGCCAATTCACCTGACCTGCACATCTTTGGACTGTGGGAGGAAACCGGAGCACCCGGAGGAAACCCATGCAGACACTGGGAGAATGTGCAAACTCCACACAGTCAGTCGCCTGAGGCGGGAATTGAACCCAGGTCTCTGGAGCTGTGAGGCAGCAGTGCTAACCACTGTGCCACCGTGCCGCCCACAATGTCCTGGACAACCTCACCGTGACATCCCAACTCCTATACTCAAAGGTCTCAGCAATGAAGGGCAAGTGTGTTAAATGCCTTCTGAACTGCCCTGTCAAGATAGCAAGGTTGGAAATTGGTCCGTTTTGCACTCATTTTCCACGTAGAAAACGAAGATTAAAGGCAACAAATATTGGGGCCAATATACAGCACCTTGCCTTTTGGGTGTTGCAACATTGTAATGACAGATTTGCAGAGGTCCCAAGCTGTTGCCTTTTACAAGCTCTGGGCTCCTTGTATTTGTTAATGAGGGACATCATCCCTACAGAAGGATCCTCTGCAGAGTCAGTCTATATTGGTCAAAGTAACTGTTATGGACTTGGCCAGACCCCCTCAAACATTTAAAGATAGCAGCCTGGACCCTAACTTTGTTTGTTGTTGTAATCAGGTGTAACATGAATATTCCAGGAGGGAGGCAGCTGGTCAAACCTCTTAGTTTTAAACGAAACAATTTATTTACAAGATTACCGAATGAAACGCAAACAAAAGAGAACAGATTACTGAATAATTTAACCGATCCGAAAACCCAACAGACCATCCTACCAGACTAGCCACGAAACGACACGACCAGCTATCCTTAGTAGCCACACACGCAGACAACAAGCAACATGAATTCGACTGGGACAACACTACTATCATAGGGCAAGCCAGACAAAGAACAGCCAGGGAATTCCTAGAGGCATGGCATTCATCCACAAACTCCATCAACAAACACATCGACCTGGACCCAATATACCAACCACTACAGCAGACAGCTGAAACTGACAACCGGAAGCGGCAGGGACAGACCACTATAAACACCGGAGGAAACATCAAATAAGCGCTTCGCAGGAGGCTCCCAAGCACTGATGATGTCGCCTAGCCAGGGGACGAAATGTTTGCAACAAAAACTTCCAGCTTGGCGAACAGAACCACAACATCCTACCGTAATGTGCTGTTCCAAATACTTGAAAAAGACTCCATAACACTCTTTGGCACAAAAGGTAAAGTCAAACACAGGGTCTTACAGGAGAGATGTCAAAGAGAGAGGGGGTAGCATGGACCTGCTTCTCTGGGTCCAGCAGCTTTTCTGGGTCCAGCAGCTTGGGACCCCTGCTTTCGATGAATAGCCAGCCTGCTAAAACCAAACCAAACCAAAACTGAACTGGGAGAATTGGCCACTCCCCTTTCATTGTATGATTTATTTTTTAAAAACTTTAAAGTCTTTTGTCTGAGGTGGTATCTGTTAGCTATAATCAAATTGGCCCTAAAACCCTTTGAACCTAGGGCTTTCGGAATGGCTGCTTTGATGACCTCTCTGAAAAAGAAAGCCAAGGAAAGCAATACCTTGTTAAAGGAGCAGCATCATCACAGTAATACTGGACCTTGCTCCCTCAGGATTTTGGTTCAATATGTGGTTCACCCAGAATTTGGTACAGGGTGTGCTGAAAGTCACCACAAAATGGGGAGGTTCATTCGTTTTCAAGCTTTTCCTTAAATGAAGCTGGGAGGAGTCACTGAGGAATGCATGATCAGGTGACCCTTCCATCCTCCTCTCTTGCCTCCCAAGAGGGACCATCTTGGGATTGCAGAGGCCTGAGATTGGTGTCTGTGTCACTGACCTGGGAACCTGGGCCTAGAATCAGCATGTATCAGGCTTACTAAAATGAACAATATTTATCTCACCTGACTGGGATCTCTTGTTAGAGGACTTCCATGTCTATTGTGAAGAATACACTGAGCCTTTAGAATTTTGGTGGAAATTGATTATTGCTTACATTGCTGATCATTATACTCCTAATCAATTTCCCATTGGTGCTAGCTGGGCTTCCCTTATATACACATATCAAAGTGGGGTTTTCTAATTGACCTTTTCAGAGATGTTATTACACATCTCTGGAGCAGGTGGGACTTGAACAAGGCCTCCTGCATCAGAGGTAGTGATTCTATCACTGCACAGTGTGCCTATATTTTAATTAACCTGTTTGGACATGTTATGATCCACCTCTAGCTCATGGTTCAGCAGTAGGTCATATCTTAAAAGGCATGCTTTGTTTACTGAAAATCGAAGGAACATTCCATTAATATTTTAATGAACCTGTTCAGAGTTGTTATTACACACCGCTGGAACTTGAACCTTGCCTCCTGACCCAGAAGTAGGGACACTACCACTGCACCTCAAGAACCCTATGTAAGTAGTTGTCTTCTAATTGACTTATTCAGAGATGTTTGTAACATCCCCCTGGAGCAGGTGGGACTTGAACCCAGGCTAGGTAAAAACAATGACTGCAGATTCTGGAAACCAGAGTTTAGATTAGAATGGCCCTGGAAAAGCACAGCAGCTCAGGCAGCATCTGAGGAGCAGTAAAATTGACGTTTCGGGCAAAAGCACTTCATCAGGAATACAGGCAGAGTGCCTGAAGGGTGGAGAGATAAATGAGAGGAGGGTGGGGTGGGGAGAAGGTAGCATAGAGTACAATAGGTGAGTGGGGGAGGAGATGAAGGTGATAGGTCAGGGAGGAGGGTGGAGTGGATAGGTGGAAAGGAAGATAGACAGGTAAGACAAGTCATGGGGAGAGTGCTGAGCTGGAAGTTTGGAACTGGGGTGAGGTGGGGGAAGGGGAAATGAGGAAACTGGTGAAGTCCACATTGATGCCCTGGGGTTGAAGTGTTCCGAGGCGGAAGATGAGGTGTTCTTCCTCCAGGCGTCTGGTGGCGAGGGAGCGGCGGTGAAGGACGCCCAGGACCTCCATGTCCTCGGCTGAGTGGGAGGGGGAGTTGAAATGTTGGGCCAAAGGGCGGTGTGGTTGATTGGTGCGGGTGTCCCAGAGATGTTCCCTAAAGTGCTCTGCTAGTGTCCAGTCTCCCCAATGTACAGGAGACCGCATCGGGAGCAACGGATACAATAAGTGATATTGGTGGATGTGCAGGTGAAACTTTGATATATGTGGAAGGCTCCTTTGGGGCCTTGGATGGAGGTGAGGGAGGAGGTGTGGGCGCAGGTTTTGCAATTCCTGCAGTGGCAGGGGAAGGTGCCAGGATGGGAGGGTGGGTTGTTGGGGGGGCGTGGACCTGACCAGGTAGTCACGGAGGGAACGGTCTTTGTGAAAGGCGGAAAGGGGTGTGGAGGGAAATATATCCCTCTTGGTGGGGTCCGTTTGGAGGTGGCGGAAATGTTGGCAGATGATTTAGTTTATGCAAGGTTGGTAGGGTGGAAGGTGAGCACCAGGGGCATTCTGTCCAGGCTGTCTAGTTCAAAGGTAGGGAGCTAATCAATATCCAACACCTATTTACCTTATGACTTTCAACCACTAGATATTTAGACTCCATCAACAGGACCGATTACATACTAACAAGTGAGCTCTTGTGCTGTGGTGGTAGTGTTCCTACATCTGGGCCAAGAGTCCAGCATTTCAGTCCACACAGAATCCCTATAGTGTGGAACCAGGCCATTCAGCCCATTGAGTATATACGGACTCACCTCACACCCAAACCCAACCCTCTATCTCCATAACCCAGTATTTGTATCATGGTTAACCCATATAGTCTGTACATCCCTGGACACTATGGGGCAATCCACCTAACCTGCACATCTTTGGACTGTGGGAAGAAACTAGAGCACCCAGAGTAAACTCACACTGACACAGGAAGAACATGCAAACTCCACACAAGCAGCTGAGGATGAAATCAAACCTGGATCCCTGGTGCTGTGGGGCAGCCGTGCTAAGCACTGTGCCACCATTTCATATCAATGAGTTAAAGAGAAAGGTTTGGTGCTGCAGAGCATCAGCCAGGCAGGCGAAACTTTGAAATAAAACAGAGTGGTACTGAGTGACCTCTGCACTTATTATCATTTTGTTATGCCTGTCTAGTGGAATTGCAAATCTGATCTTATTTTAATTGGATTTCCATTGTTTACCAGCCCTGAGTAGCATGGGCAAAGTGTTCCACCTGTTTGATATGTATTAACATATTCCACAATCTGTAAAAAAAACCAAAATAGGTTATTAAGAGCTGGTTTACAGCCAATTAATCAGACAGAATCCCAGCCAGAATACATAACACAGAGTTATTACTGCATATACCTTCCTGGCCTGGACTTACAGCCTAAAGGGATCAATAGATTCTAACACATTTGTGCTGTTTCAAATCTTATTAAAATGTTCCTAAAGCTGTAACTGACAAATAGATGTTATAATAAAGGAGTCTGAGACTATTCGATAAGCCAGGTTTACAGAGGTTGCAAGTAAGCTATCAGCAAATATGACTATCATCCAAATGATGGGACTTTTCAGTATGTTACTACAGAAGCATTGGGTTGAATGCTTCAATGCTTGAACACAATAGTGTGCGGTGGCTCAGTCATTAGCACTGCTGCCTCACAGCACCAGGGCCACGTGTGTGATTCCACCCTCAGGAGACTGTATAGAGTTTGTACATTCTCCCCGTGTCTGCATGGGTTTCCTCCTGGCACTCCGATTTCCTCCCACAGTCCAAAGATGTGCTGGTTAGGTGGATTGGCCATGCTAAATTACCCATAATGTCCAGGGATGTGCAGGCTAGGTGGGTTAGCCTTGGGAAATGTAGGGTTACAGGGGCAGGGTAGGGAGAAGCGGGTCTGGGTAGGATGCTCTTTGACGGGTCACTGTGGACTCAGTAGGCTGAATGGCCTGCTTCCAAATGGCCTGATTTTTTGATTACCAAGGATGGATGATTCGTGTGTGACATTTCTGTGCTCCTGACTCTCCTCAATGATCTAGATTTGGATTAAACCTTTGGAAATAGAAATGTTGAAAAATCTATGTCTGATTCTTTTAAACGGGAGTTGAAAAGCTATTGATATTGCTTTCCTGTGTCTGGGCTGAGGAGTCACTCACGTACTGATACAATGATCTCCTGCGTGAGATCTAACTAAAGGGTGTCCTTCTTCTGCTCCGCTACCAACTCTATTAATCTTCTCCCAGCTCTATATTCAAACTTCAGCTTGTACTGCATGATACTGGATTCCTTGCACTAATGACAGACATTGTGATGGATGCAGCCAATGTAGTGATACCTGCTGTCACAGTTCAATTGCTAAATAAAATTATGCCCCTCAATCTGATCTGCAAATAATGTGACATTGTGTCATCCCTTTAGTGACTCTGAAGGTTCAATACTGTGTGTGTGTCATTCGAGGTTCAGATTCAGACCTAGCAGGGTCAGAATTCTGGCTGCAAACTAAAGTACGTACAGTTATCTATCCTAGTAGTTCTCAGCTTTTTCAATTACATGGCTGACTTCAATGAGACAAACTATACAACCACTCTTTACAACTCCTAAGTGTTACTTTTTTTTGCATTTACTATGGACGTAGAGTCATAAGGATGTACAGCACGGAAACAGACCCTTCGGACCAACTTGTCAATCTCGACCAGATATCCCAACCCAATCTAGTCCCACCTGCCAGCACCCGGCCCATGAGTAGCATGGGCAAAGTATTCCAAACCCTTTAGATCAGCTGCAACAGCATTAACAGCTGTGCCACCTCACTTATCACACACCAAGATGGTCCTGATGGTGGATGAATCCCCCTTCTGTATTACCCCATTCCCTCCCTTGTCTTACCAAAACCCTCCTCACATATACAGTTTACTGCACCTTCACAACAGTTAAGACATCCACCTTCCCCTCAGCACGTAACCCTCAATCCACAGTCTCCTTCCCAGGGTAGCACCCCTTTGTTCACCACCAGCACCCATCAGCCCCCGAACAGGATAGCTCTCGGATGCAAATATCGGACCCCTGACTGGTGGCTGTACATCTCACTGCGTTAACCCTATCCATTGGTCTTACAGGCTGTAGAGACACAGGACTGACTGTGATCCACTTCCTGGGCTGTACAGCCATAGGACCCCATCCAGCAGAGAATCCCCTGACCTGGGTCAATCCTTTGAACTAGTATTGAAGGCTGCTCTTAATATGCTGGGAGCCCCTCACTGATGGGTACCTCCATAGACTTTGCTGAGATATACTCCCCTAAGAGACCAGAGGGCAAAGTCACAGAATTAAGGGGCTCCACTTTAAGACTGGGATAAGGAGGAATTTGTTCTCTCAGAGAGTTTTGAGTCTTTGGAACTCCTTGCCACAGAGAGCTGTGGGGCAGAGTCATTATGTACATGTGTCCCCTTATATCTGTGGGTGACACGCTCCAAGACCTACCGGCCGAGACCACGGATAGTCACGACCCCTATCATTTAAGTGGGAAATTTACATTCCTGGCAACCCCCCTGGAATTATTTCTGGAATGTGCCATGTAATATTTTCAGGCTGTGGTAAACCTGAAACTGGGGAAACTGAATCCGCAGCTATGAGGGTTCCACTGTACATTTAAGGCTGAGATGGGTCTTTAATCATGGAATGAGGGTTATGGGGAAAGGGAAGGAAAGTGTTGGAACAGCAATGATTTTTTTGAATGGCCTACTCCCATTCCTGTTTCTTATGGTGTTATTAAGACTTTGAGACCTGGCTGACTGCTTCCTGAACATGCAGCATATGTTTGCTGCATATAGCTGCTGGCACATTGGAGCAACTGAGGGATTGATGTAGCACACTGCTGCACAGTCCCCTTTGACTGAGGACTGCTGCTGGCCAGCCAAACAAGCTGCCTGGTTATGTGACTGCACCAATAAATATGTCAAGGCTGGAATGCTATGAGTGTGTAGGCAGATACCAAGTGAGAAAGCGCTAAAAGACAGTTAAGTCCTAAGTTGAAGCTGGATCCAGTCATGGCCTGGATGCCTGGCCCTGCAATGCAGTTATCCTTGCAACAGCCTTGCAATGCTCATTACCAGTGCACCCTGCACTGCCAGCCTGTGCCTCCTGAGCATGCTGCAAGTGGACCCCAGAAAAGCCATGAGGATCCTGAGAGGTTGCCAACTATTGAGCGCCAGTCAACGGTGGCTGAAGGGGACTATGCAGGCTCGTGCCCACAGACTGCACTCTGAGACAATGTTTGGTACTGAGTTAAATGGAGGCTCCTGCCAACTAGTGGAGAGCAGGAGTCACCAGGCCCCCGCTCTGACCTCCACGTCGAGAATTCCTGGCACCTCGTTTGCTCGCTTGGATTGAAAGCTGCATATTAATGAGGTGAGTTGTGCACTCGGTGAGGTTGTTGAGGAGCAACAATCCACGTTACTAGGGACCCCATTGCTTCCCGAGCCAGGAATGTATTTAACAGTGAGTTGCTTCCGATATTGAGACTGGCCCCATTGGATTTCTTGTGTGAATCCTGTCACATTCCTTGCCACAGTCCACGTCACTCAGACCCCAGCTGAGTCTGGCCATTGAGGCTCACAGCACAGAAGGAGGCCATTTTTCCCATTTAGCCTGTGCCAGCTCTTTGTGAGAACAATGCAATTGACCCCAAGTCCTTTCCCCATGAGGCAATGGGCTGAATGACCTACTTCTATTCCTCCGTCTTAAGCTCTAACTGTGCAATTTTCTTCTCTTTGAATTTTGTCGCCATTTCTTTTGAAATTAACTCCCGCTGCCCCTTCTGTCAGTGCATTCCAGATCACACAACTTGAAAAATAAATTCTTCTCCTCTCACTAATTATTCTCCTCTCTCGCTAATTATTTAGCATTTGCTAATTATTTTCAATTAGTGCAACCTTTAGGTTACTAAACCGTCTGTTTGTGAAAGCCAAGTCTCCATATGTATGTTATCAAAACCCTTCATGATTTTGAAAGCTATTTGTAAGGGGGGGACAGTCCCCAAGAACTCTCATCTCTCCTTGTGATTGAACGTGCATGGGCTCTGTCAAAAAGTGTGGTGCTGGAAAAGCACATTCTTGATGAAGGGCTTCTGCCTGAAACATCTACTCTCCTGCTCCTCGGATGCTGCCTGACTGGCTGTGCTTTTCCAGCACCACACATTTTGACACACTTACCAGTGCCACACTTTTTGACTCTGATCTCCAGCATCTGCAGTCCTCACTTTCTCCTAGTGCATGCATTGTGTGTAGATCAGCCGGCGGAGATCGAGCCCTACCCTGGGGGAATGGGGGGGTGGGGCTGTGTGGGGGGACAGGAACGTAGGAATTCTGAGCAGGAGCAGGCAATTCAGCCTCATTGAAATTCATTGGATCTGATTGAACCTTACAGAACACTGAGAGACCTGGACAGAGTGGACGTGGAGAGACCAGGACCCGACATCACAGTCTCAGAGTGAAGGAAGTTAAAAATCACATGACACCAGATTGAAGTCCAACCGGTTTATTTGAAAGTACAAGCTTTTGGAGTGCTGCTCCTTCATCAGGTAGCTAGTGGGGCAGGATCATAGGCCACCCTCACACAGAGTGGAGGGACCACCCTTTAGGAACTAGGATGAAGTGGAATTTAATCAGCCAGAGGGTGGTGGCTCTGTGAAACCCATTACCACAGGGGGTTATGGAGTCCAAGTCATTGAGTGGAATTAAGACAGAGATAGATGGTTAGTAAAAGCATCAAAGGTTACAAGGAGAAGGCAGGAAAACGGGGTTGAGAAACATCACAGCCATGATGTGTGTCTAATTCTGCTCACGGTAGCTCAGTGGTTAGCATTGCTGCCTCACAGCACCAGGGTCCCAGGTTTGATTCCAGCCTTGGGCAACTGTCTGTGTGGGTTTCCTCCCACACTCCAAAGATGTGCAGGTTAGGTGAATTTGCAATGCTAAATTGCCCATAGTGTGAGGTGCATTAGTCAGAGGGGAATGGGTCTGGGTGGGTTACTCTTCCGAGGGTCCATGTGGACTTGTTGGGCCGAAGGGCCTGTTTCCACACTGTAGGGAATCTAATCTTATGGTATTACGCTGTTACAGACCCACAGGAACGGCCTGACAGGATAACCCTTAAACCTGTGGTGTTACAACAGCTTCCCTCGGCCCTTTTTGACAACTGTTTTATTTGCTGAAAGGTTTTGGCTTAAGCTTCGCTTTATTGCATTCCCACTAACACTACAATCCTGCTGAGTGCGGGAATTGCCAAAATACAAAGAAACAACTGAGGCATGACGGACTGGCTCATTTGTGAGTGAACTGCTTTGTGTGCACCGCAGTAATGGATTTTAATGAGGCATGTTACATTCTGGAGATAATTACTGTTTAAAGGTATTAACCTGTGGCTATATATCGTTGGGCACTAATGAATGTGGGACTGAAGTGCGTTGAGCAGCAAGTAGTGGAACACCTTGGGGGAGGCAGAGAGGTAACAATCAAAGAAAAGGTCACTGGAAGAGGGTGTGACTGGATTGCAGATGTGGAACAGTGGAAATGCTCACTCGCTGGAATTCGGCCGTTGTGTACATAATGCCGCTCGCTTTCTTGCTATTTATTTGCAAGACTTTCTCCGGAGCCTCACTTCATTAGGAGCAGGTCAAAGCCGGGAACACACATGTGCTGGGGTTTGATCAATCACTGAAGGTGGAGGTTAGATTGATGCCCCCCAGGCAGTGTACAATGTAATTAACCAGATACAGACAGCACGGCTACTCAGACTGCATAAAGGCATCTTCGCAATGCTCACTTATTTATGAAATCCTTTCTCATCTTCCTACATGTGGACTCAGAGATTTAGAATCGATCTAACTTCAGAGTCTAAGTACTCAATTTCTGCAGAATTTGAGAGCTATCTCTATCCGCAGACAAGTTCTGATTAAAAACTGCGCCCAGCGGATGTCCAGCTCCTACATTGTCTGAACCCATCCCCAGAGACAGGGCATGATCTTCTCGCAGATGAGATCTGTTAGTGACGGTGGCAGTGTCCCGACGTCTGAGCCAGGAGGACCGGGTTCAAGTCCCACCTACTCTAGTGGTATGTAATAACATCTCTGAAAACATTGATTTGACAATAACACTATCAGACCCCTTTGAGAACAAAGTAGATCAGAGCTCATTTTGAGCTGAGTGCAAAGAGATTACGCACTCGGAAACATTCTGAGTATTTAGGACACGGCCTGGGTAAAAGCCATGTGGCTGTCCACTGGATTGCATGAGACTTAAATGGCATTGAACGGCCAACTCACTGAGAAAAAAGTGAGCTTGGGTTTGAAAATGAAACATTGTAACACTGATGGGTATCAACCTGAAACATTGTAACACTGATGGGTATCAACCTGAAACATTGAAACGTAGAAACTCAGAGCAGGAGCTGGCCATTCAGCCCTCTGCTGTTCAATATAATCCTGGCTAACAATATCTCAAAGCCTTAATGTCTTTAATAGCTTAAAAATATATACTTTTAATGAATATACTCAATGACCAGCTCTCCAGAGCATTTCATGGGAGCAATTTCAACAGGTTGACCAGTCTCTGAGTGAAGAAATATTTCCCCAACTCAGCCTTAACTAATCTAACCCTGTATTCCTGAGACGGTGACCCCGGGCTTTAGACTCCCCAGCCTGGGGAAGCATCTTCCCTGCATCCATTCTGCCCAGTCTTGGTAAAACTTGAAATGTTTCAATCAGATTCCCTCTCGTTCTTCTGAACTCTAGTGAACACAGGCACAGACAAACCAACCTCTTCTCATAAAAGAGTTCTGCCATTTCTGGTGGGAGTGTTGTAAACCTTTGTTACGATCCCTGTGTAGCAAACGTATCCTTTCTTAGGTAGCAGACCAAGACAATACACAATATTCCAGGCACAGTCTCATCAAAGCTCTGTATATCTGCAATAAGAATACTCCCTACTTCTGTTCTCAAACTCTCATGCAAGAAAAGCCAATATACTATCAGCTTTCCTCATTTCTTGCTGCATCTGCTTATTTGCTTTCATCAACTGGTGTACAAGGACGGCCTGATCTCTTACTACTTTCACATTTCACAATTATCACCAGGTAAACAATGCTCGGCCATCCTGCTTTTCATCCTGAAGTGTATAGCTTCACATTTAGCCACACTGCCCTGTGTCTGCCACGTGTTTGCCCACTGACTCACCTTTTCTAGATCCTGCTGAAATTCCGTTGTGGTTGGGACTGAGAGCAGGCAGCTCTACACTGTCCTATTCTTGCCTGGATCATACCTGAGGCTGACATGGAACGTCACTTAGAATTACACAGAATGCAGAGAAACAGGCCATTCAGCCCAACTGGTCTATGCTGGTATGTATACTCCATGCTAGCCTCCTCCCACTCTAAGGCAAATGTGATGAAGGGCTTTTGCCTGAAATGTCGATTTTCCTGCTCCTCAGATGCTGTCTGACCTGCTGTGCTTTTCCAGCACCACTCTAACCTTGACTCCTCCCACTCTAATGCTAACCCATTCTATTCATTTTTCTTCTGTCCTTGTGATGAATTGGTTTCCATTATGATGCATCTATCCTATTTGCCTCAGTTACTCTCAGGGATAGAGAATTTCACATTGCCACCATTCTCTGGGTAAAGGTGTTTCTCCTGAACTCCCTATTGGATTTATTCGTGACTATTTTACATTTATAGCCTGTAGTTCTGTGCCAACCTTTAAAACACACAGAATAAAGTGAAGAAGAACTAAAGGATCCTCGAGGAACTTGGTGTACAGATCCACACCAGATCGTACAGTGCTCAGAGGAGAGTAAAGGTTGTCAGCAGAATACTGAAACAAAATTTTAACAACCCATAACTTCAAACCAACAATTTTATCAGTCTTTGTAGGTTTGTTTTTTTGGTGGATGGAAGTTTTAAAGCAAAAATCAAAAGATGTTGCAGTGCAAAGTTTCTACATCTATGTTGTTTCCAAACAGGAATTCAGTGCTTTCACCACCCATGAAAAGTTTGCAAAAATAGTGGCCTTATGAAGATAGCAGACGATGGATTGCTGTCATTCTCATCCCTGGGAATCTGATTCCCATTCTTGTCACACTTTTGGTTTGTTTTGATTGTCTCACAGGGAGAGATTGTAGAGTTGAAATCTGATCTATACAATCAGAGGTCTGATTTTTTTTTTACTTAACTTTATCAGACTGAACAATGTGTGTCTTGGAATTACTCTGGTGGGCAGATGTCAACTAAACGCTCAATACATTTAATCATTTTAGGCATGATCGGTTGGCCAAAATTGCACAAGATTGTAGACACTCAGTGATCCTGAGAGAAGCTTTAGGTAAACTTCCCTTTTTAAATTAACAACTGGGGATTGTAACATTTGTTTAATGGCATTTTTTCCGGAGAAGGTTGTAAAAATTTGATGATATGACACAGCTGATGTAAAATTGCAGTATTCTTGCAAGTGAAAATCTGACATCCATTCACTGCAAAACACCAGCAACTTGTTAACTCACATAGATGCAGGCGCCTTGACTAACCTTATAACAATACACAACTTCCCTTTTATTTTATTGTTCATGTGTGTGTATGTTTGCATGTGTTTACATGTGCATATATGTGTCTGGGTGTGTATCGGTGTCCTGTGTGTGAGTGGTGTGTGTTAACTGGAGGGGAGAGTTTGTGTGTGCATGCGCGTGTGTGTGTGTGTATGTGTTTATGTATGTCTGTGTTAGGGGGAATGGCATGTGGGTGTACATTGTGTGTGAGGGAATCTGCATGTATGTTGTTGCGGTGTGTTGTCTGTGTGTACTTGTGTGTTTGTATATTGCTCTGTGTGTGAGGAATTATGTGTTTGTGGGTGCGTGTGCATATTTGTCTATACATGGGTGTGCCTGTGTGTGCCTGGAAGGTGTGTATATGCATGTGTTGGTGCGTATGTTGGTGTGTCGATGTGTGTATGTTTATGTTGTGTGTGTGTGGGTATGTATGTGTTGAATGTGACTAAATGCATGTATGTTGGTGTGTGCTAGTGCATACTAGTGCATGTATGTGGTATGCATTGGTGTGCATGTGTAGTGCAGTGGATGTGAATGGGAGGGTTCATAGAGTAGGTTGGTGTGGAAGGTAGTGCAGGAATGGATGGCATTGAAGTTTAAATATTGAGTTGCACATATTTCTCCTGGTTCCAGTAGTCTTCTGGCAAGAGGGTTTCCTTCAGAAATTTGCGACTGACGATGGAAATATGTGTGTTTGCTGTCAGGAGGAATCTCCCACCACTTGCTGGACTCAAGTGGTCGTTGTAACCAGAGCATCAGCATATTCAGTGGATAACATCCTTGACTTGGTTTGTCGCTGAGTTGAGATGAATTGGGGATCCCTTTGGAAATGGGCAAGTACTCATTCCGAGAAAAAGAATCAAAATACTGCAGATGCTGAAATCTGAAATTGAAACAGAAAGCACTGGAGAAACTCTGCAAGTCTGGCAGCTTCTGAAGATGGATCATACTGGACTCGAAACATTACCTTTATTGATTGGAGCATTGAGTAAAGGAGTTAAGAGGTCATGTTGTGGCTGTACAGGACATTGGTTAGGTCACTTTTGGAATATTGCATACAATTCTGGTCTCCTTCATATCAGAAGGTTGCTGTGAAACTTGACAGGCTTCAGAAAAGATTTACAAGGATGTTGCTGGGTTTGGAGGATTTGAGCTATAGGGAAAGGTTGAATAGGCTGAGGCTGTTTTCCCTGGAGTGTCGGAGACTGAGGGGTGACCTTATAGAGATGTTTAAGATCATGAGGGGCATGGATAAGGTAAATAGACAAGGTCTTTTCCCTGGGGTGGGGAGTCCAGAACTAGAGGGCATAGATTTAGGGTGGGAGGGAAAGATTTAAAAGGGACCTAAGGGGCAACTTTACCACACAGAATGGTACATGTATGGAATGAGCTGCCAGAGGAAGTGGTGGAGGCTGGTACGATTACAGCATTTAAAAGGCAGCTGGATGGGTGCATGAATAGGAAGGGTTTGGAGGGATATGGGCCAAGTGCTGGAAAATGGGAATAGATTAGGTTGGGATATCTGGTTGGTATGGACTAGTTGAACCAAAGGGTCTGTTTCCGGGATGTACATGTACTCTATGACTCCCTCCAGAGATTCTGTCAGACCTGCTGAGTTTCTCAAAGAACAGTCCAGCTCAGGAACAGGTCCTTCAGCCCACCAAGACTGCACCAACACAATGCCTTTCTAAACTAAAATTCTTTTGCCTCTATGTTGTCTGTAAAACCTCTATTCCTTACCTATTCACGTATCTGTCAAGATGCCTTTTAAATGTTGCAATCATATATCTGCTTCTATCACCTCCTCTGACAGCATATTCCAGGAACTTACCACCCTCTGAGGAAAGAAAACTTGCCTCTCACATCTCTTTTAAACTTTCTCCCTTTTACCTTAAACCCATGTCCCCTAGTAAATGACATTTCTACTTTGAGAAAGGGCTCTGACTAGCCATTCTTTCCACGTCTCTCATAATTTTGTAAACTTCTATCAGCCCGTTCCTCAGCCTCCAGCGCTCCAGTGAAAACAAACCACATTTGACCAATCTCTCCCCAAGGCTAATACTCTCAAAACCAGGCGACATCTTGGTAAACTGTTTCTGTACCCTCTCCAAAATCTCCACATCCTTCTGATGGTGTGGTGACCAGAATTGTATGCAATATTTTGAATGTGGCCTAACTAAAGTTCTACACAGCTGCAACATGGTTTAACAATTTTTATACTCTGTGCCATGACTGATGAATACATTCAGGCCATCTGTCTTCTTGACCACCTTATGCATATGTGTTGCCACTTTAGGGGGATTGAGGACCTGTATGTCTTGATCCCCTGCATGTTCATGCTTCAAAAGGTTCTGCCATTTACTGTACATTTCTTTCCTGGACTAGACCTTCCCAAATACATCATCTCACATTTGTCCGGATTAAATTCCATCTGCTGTTTCTTCACCCAAGTCTCTAGTCTACCTGCATCCTGCTATATCCTTTGGCAATCCTCATTGCCATCCGCTGCTCCCCCAATCTTTGTTTCATCCACAAACTTACCAATCAGACCACTTACATTCTCCTCCAAGTCATTTATATATGTCACAAAGAATGGGGTTCCAGCACTGATTTCTGCAGAACACCACTGGTAACAGATCTCCAGTCAGAAAACACTCTTCCACCACTATTCTGTTTTCTATAACTAAGCCAGATCTGCATCCATCTTACTTGCTCACCATGGATCCTATGTGACTGCACCTTTTGTATCAGCCTGCCAGGAGGGACCTTGTCAAGGCCCTTGCTAAAGTCCATGTAATTAACATCTACTGCCCTGCTCTGAGCAATCGGCTTTGTTACTTCCTCAAACAACTCAACCAAGTTTGTGAGACATGCTCTCCCCCGCACCAAGCCATGCTGCCTATCGCTAATAAGTCCATATTTTTCCAAATGTGAGTAAATCCTGGCCCTAAGAATTTCTCCAATAATTTCCCTACCACTGATGTAAGCTTCACAGGCCTATAATTTTCTGGATTATCCCTGCTGCCCTTCTTAAACAAAGGAATAATATTGGCTATTCCCCAGTTCTGTCAGACCTCACCTGTGACTAAAGAGGATACAAAGATTTCATACAAGGCCCCAGCAATTTCCTCCTTCATCTCACTTAGTATTTTGAGAATAAATTCCACCAGATCCTATGGACCTGTCTACCTTAATTCTTTCCAAAACACTCAATACCTCCTATTTTATATCAACATGCCCTAGAATGTTAATATACTCCTCTTTAGACTCACCAACCACCATGTCTTTCTCTTTTATGAATACCAATGCAAAGTATTCATTAAGGACCTCACCCATTCCCTCCGGTTCTGTCCATAATTTCACTCATAGAGTAATAAAGTCATAGAGCGGGGAAACAGACCCTTCAGTCCAATTCATCCATGCTGACCAGATTTCCCACACTAAGCTGGTCTCATTTGCATGTGTTTGACTCAGAACCCTCTAAATCTTTCCTATTCATGTACCTGTCCAAATGTCTTTTAAATGTTGCAACTGTACCAGCATCTACCACTTTCTCTGGTAGTTCATTCTACATTTGAACCACCCCGTGAAACAATTGCCCCTCGGATCCCTTTTAAATATTGCCCCTCTCACCTTAAAATTATGCCCTCTAGTTTTGAACTCTCCTGCCCTGGTTGTGTTGAGAAACAATGATATTTTTGCAAAAAAAAAAGCATCATTTTGTTTATGACTTTTGGATGGAATTTTAAGATTTTTGTCCTGCAGCTCCACTTATTCGATGAAAACATCAAAGGGCCTTTGCTATTCATCTTATGTATGCCCCTAGTGATTTAGTAAATCTCCATAAGGTCACCCTCAACCTCCTATGTCCCAGTGAAAAGATTCCAAGCCGAGTCAGCCTCTTCTTCTAACTCAAACTCTCCAGTCCTGGCAACATCAATCTTTTCTGAACCCTCTCCAATTTAATAATATACTTCCTACAGCAGAGTGATCAGAACAGTATACAGTACTCCAAAAGTGGTCTCACCAACGTCCTGGACAAATGATGTATACATGACATTCCAATTCCTATACTCAATAGTCTGAGCAATCAAGGTGAGTGTACCAAACACCTTCTTAACCACCCTGTCTACCTATGATGTAACTTTCAAGGAGCTACATACCTGAACCCCTAAGTTTCTCTGTCCAATAACACTACCCAGGGCCCTACCATTGATTGTGTAAGCTTCATCAAAATGCAACACCTTGCATTCATCCAAATTAAACTCCACTTGCTACTCCTTGGCCAACTGTTTAATCCTTGCACTCTTAGATAACCTTCTTTACTGTCCACTACACCACCAATTTTACTGTCATCCACAAACTTACTAACCACGCTTCCTGTATTCTCATCAAAATTGTTTACATAAATGACAAACAGTCCTTGAGTGGACCTACTCTTTCCCAGCTACCCTCTTGGTCCTTATATACATATAAAACGTTTTGGAATTATCCTTAATCCTGTTTGACAAGGATATTTCATGGCCCATACTAGCTCTCCTTTCTCCTTGTGTTAAACGTTTTCTCCAGCACTTTCTGTCCTGATTCCATGATTCTCAATTCTATTCCCGGTCTTTCCAATTTTGGTGGAGTTTGGTTCAGATCATGAATCTGGACCTGACCCTGCTGACCTGGACAGCTTCTTGAGGAGTTGAGGGGTATCATCCATTCCTTCTCAATTTTCATGAGGTCAAGCCCACATGGAAAGGCATAGAGATTCATGGTACCTTAGGTGTGTAGTGGACCACTGGCTGCACAAGGGAAGTCTTTGAGTGGGGAGTTCGAAAGGTCCTTTTCATGCCTTCTATGCCTAGAAAATGCCTCCTCATTCACTCCAATGGAACCTAATTTCCCTCAGCACCCTCCCCCCATTGCCAAGCTATTCACTTGCATATTTATTCACCCATTCAAGCAGGGGCACACCTATTTCATCATTATAATGGATTTCTGGTCTCTCAGCAAAGACTTGGTTGAAAGCTCTCTGGTTTCTGCTGTCAATTCCATGGCGTCTATACACATGGAGTGAAGAGGTTTCAGGTGCTTGCAGTTTCAGGCATTGATACTTTAAGAGGTCTGAGGATGCTCAATGATGTTATTGGGCTATAGTGAAAAGTGTTTTCAACAATGTGTAATTTGCGCCTGAGACCCGGGTTCAGTTCCCGCCCCAGGCGACTGACTGTGTGGAGTTTGCACGTTCTCCCCGTGTCTGCGTGGGTTTCCTCCGGGTGCTCCGGTTTCCTCCCACCGTCCAAAGATGTGCAGGTCAGGTGAATTGGCCATGCTAAATTGCCCGTAGTGTTAGGTAAGGGGTAAATGTAGGGGTATGGGTGGGTTGCGCTTCGGCGGGTCGGTGTGGACTTGTTGGGCCGAAGGGCCTGTTTCCACACTGTAATGTAATCTAAAAAAAATCTAATCTTATCAGTAAACGTTTCTTTAAAATTCATCTTACTGTCACCATAAGCTTCATTGCTTTTTCATCGTGGATCAATGGGAATAGAAGCACATAGCCTGGTATGGAGGTATGAGAGGCCATAAGGGGTGGTTGGGGGGCATGAAATGGCATGAGGTGGCATGGATGGGAGGTTTGTGGAGGTGAGGGTGTGTGATGGGTTAGGGTCCTCCAGCCTTTCTGTTCTTATTTTTAGTGCTGCTAAGTCCCATGACATCAAGACAGGTCTTTTAAAAAGCCACCTCCACACCCAACATCTCAGGTAGCTGCATCTGAGCATTTTCCAGGGTTGGCTGGCACATCTCCAGCCTGCACCCATCTGATGCCCCTCCCTTGCCAATAGAGATCCTGTTACACCTAGTGTCTTTACCTGAGGTGGGTAGACTGAGCTGGGAATGTTACCAGCTCCTGTTACCCCTTGACAGAAGGATGAAAACCCAAGCTGTTGTCTCTGATTCCGAAGGTTGTCCTGAGATGGACTGGGAAGAGAATTCAGTCTGATATTCCAACACAGTGCTGAGGGAGGGCTATACTTTGAGTGAGATTTAAAACCATTTGCCCCATTATAAATGATATAAAAGATGCATTATCCATTGAAAAGCAGAGGAATTCTCTCTGGCCAATATTGATTCCTCAATCAATATCTCTAAAATGATGTCTTACTTGATCATGATCACTTGCTTTTTGGGCATGGTATTTGGCTTCAAATTGGCTTCCACTGTGATAATTGCTGAAAAGAGACAAGTTTCTTTGAAGATTTTCATCTTGCACTCATCAAGAGAAATTGCAAGAATACCCATTTTAGGGGAAAGCTGCAGGAGAGGAGATTGCTGATTGGTTGGTATGTGGACTCTGGTATAGGCGTTGTTTTGGAGAATGCACTAGGTAATGATGATTGAAAGTTAACTGCATAGTCTATCTTACATTACTGTGGAAGGGTAAGGTATCTTAAAATTATCAGCAACAGATGAAGCTAGCTGTTTCATGCTGCTATGACGCGGTAACACCATCAATGCTGCCATCAAGATAAAGCGATATTCTTCCCATTACACAACTAAGTAATAGGGTAATGAATGTCAGTGTTGATCAAAAATGGGCAGATTGTATCAAACAGCACACCCCTTCAACTGAGCACAACAAGCAAGGACTTCTTAACCTTATCGAAGAAGCCCTTCGATACAAAATACACAATATCCAACCTTAGAAGGGATTCTGCATTTGAACAGTGTTTGCTGGATAATCCTGAGTCTGTGAATAATTACACAGGCAGTCAATTTAGGGTTGTCAGTTGGCCTTGGAAATTGGTGCACCTGATGTATTAGAAGATGCATGTGTTAATAGACAGCAACCTCGCCCTTGCAGAAAAAGAACATGTAGTGCTTCTGTATTTATTCAACAAAACAGGCGACAGCCATTCACTGGCTCATTTCTTAGGGCAATGTCTTGATGAATCAAAGTCCACTTGTTTGCTTTAAAGTCAACCATCAAAGTTAACTATCAACCATCATTAACACATGCATTTTCCATGGCAATGCCTCTGCCAGTCAGGGTCCATTCCCCAACCAATCATATAGTATAAATATTCACTTTCACTGAAATTGGTTTTTTTGCAAGTTGCCCAGATGAGCAAAGACAGAAAGCTTTGATAAAATGGTTGTTTTATCAGCAATACTCAAGTTTTGTTCTACCAAAGAATAATGGTGACTTTTTCAGAAGCCTTTCATTGGTTGCAAAGCACTTTCTGAGATTATGAAAGAAGCCTTTTAACAGCAAGTCTCTTACAATTAATCATTCATCGAGACCTTAATGAGGGCATGTGAGTGAAAAGGATACAGTGCTGATACTTGAAGTAACAATCCTAATGATTATCTGACAGTGCCCCCACCAGCACAGTTCACCTTAGTCACCCAGTTCAAACTGAATAATGCGCTGGTTTATACCCTGCAATGGAATCCTGACTGATCCACATTCTCTTAACAGGAGCTGATTCTTCTCCAGAGTGGAGTTGATGCTCACATTTTAATATTGGAATAATTTGCCGGGCCCTTGAATACCAGGGGCTGGTTTTTCCCAGTTGCATTAATGATGCTCTTTTATTTCCTGCGAAAAAATCGATCATCATCCGAGGAATAATTTTAAAGGATATCATCCAATCTCTATAGACTAGCTGGGTTCTGCGTTGGCTGTGAAAGCTCTAAAAATTCACAATTTCACAAAATTTATGACAAAAATTAAGGTGGCAGTAGATTTCCATTTCATGAGATGGTTTGCGCCATTGGGTAACCAACTGTGTGTTAAGCACTACTTGAAGAGAATGAAGAACCACACTGTGATGTGGTAGTCTCTGTGGCATTTGGTGTGGGGGGGGGGGGGGGGGGAGTGCAGGACGGTGAACTGAGAAGCTGCATAATCTGTTTTCACTGACTCTCTTCTCAGTCAGATCAGCCTTGCATTTCTGATCACATCTTCCAAAGCCCTTCCAGTCAACGTCCCAGGACCAGTGACTGCCTCCCTGCTGTTAGTGTCAGAATGTGACACACTAACAAAAGGATTTGGAGACTTTGGAGAGGATACAGAAATGGTTTAACAGGATGTTGCTTGGTTTGGAGCGTATTAGGTTTTGAAGATAGATTGGACAAACCTCATTTGTTTTCACTTGAACATCCAAGCATGAGGGCTGACCTGATAGAAGTTGACAAAATCATGTGAGACATGGATAGTACAATATTCTGAGTCTTTTTCGCAGGCAATAATGTCACTTACCAGGGGACATATTTTAAGGTAAAAGGGGGTAAGTTTAAAGAAGATTGAGAGTTAAATTTTTTACACTGAGGTTGGTAAATGTCTGGAATCCGCTGCCAGATGAGGCGATAAAGACAGAATCAGTAGCAACGTTTAAGAGGCATCTTGACAGATACATGGGTAGGCAGGGATTAAAGGGATACAGAGAATGTCAAAGCTTTTAGTTTTGTAAAGCATCATGTGTCAGTGTAGTATCAGTGGGCTGAAGGGCCTGTTCCTGTGCTGTATTGTTCTTTGTTCATTTTCCATTTTTATGCACATGTGCATGTGTGACAGTGTATGCATGTGTAAATGTGTGTGCACATGTATGTGTGTGCACAGATGGCAATGTGTGTAGCAGTGATGGGGGGCTGGATGTTTGTAGAATTGATGCCAGTCAAACAGGATGCTTTGTCCTGGATGGTGTCAAGCATCCTAAGTGTTGTTGGAGCTGCACCCATCCAGACAAGGGAGGAGTGTTCCATTGACTTGTGGCTTGACCTGATCCTGAGGAACTCCTATAAGTGATGCACTGGAATTGACTGAGATGATTGCCAGCAACCATCTCTTTTTATGCCAGGCATGACTCCAGCCACCAGAGGGCTTTTCATCTAATCCCAGTCAACTTCAATTTTGCCAGGACTCCTTTAAGCCACATTCATTCAAACATGGCCTTCATGTCAAAGGCAGTCACTCTTTCCACACTGTTAGATTTGAGCTCTTTGACCATTCTTGGACAACGATTGTAAAAGGCTGGCAAGTTGGGTGGCATTGCCGGAACCTACAATGGGCTTTAGGGAACTGCTTGTTGCTGGGTAACGATGTTGGACCACTCTATTGATGACACTACCCATGATTTTGCTGACAACTTAGAAACACTACTTGGAGCGAGTAATTGGCTGACTGAGTACAGTTGAATGTAGAATTTTTCCACATTGCCAGGTAGATGAGAATGTTATTATGCTGGAACATGGTGTGGCTAGTTCTCAAGCAGAACTCCTCAGTACTGTTGCCAGGACGCTGTCTGCACCAACATTCTTTGCAGTATCCAGCACCTTTAGCAATTTCTTGATAACATGTGGAGTAAATCGAATTGCAAGAAGCTCATACTGCTACATTTTGGTTGCCAGATGTTACTTTGGGGATTTTACATCTAATCATGGCTAAAATAGCACACACCGTTAATGATTAATGGCTATTGGCTTCATCACTGTTTGCAGCAACTTGCTGTGCACTCAATCAATCTACTTACCTAGACAGCAAATGTTGCTGCTTTTTAAAGTCATGCATTGTCTGTGGAGAACTTTGAAGTGTTTCTGATGTGGCTGTATAAAGGCAAGCATTTCATAACCTTCCCTGTGAATGTAGCTGCACATAAACAAAGGAACAGTTACCAATGGCAACAGGACATCATTCTATTATCTGAATTTGCTTTCATTTTTACAAAGATTTCAAATTAGAATTGGCAGCAACCACAACTAATTTATAATTTAAAGCACTTGAGAACAAAAAGGTATGAAGTGATTGCTGAGATACATGTACGTATTTTCAACACACACTACTTTTTCAGTCCAGTTCATCATTCAAGGCACAAGAATCTGACATAGTTAAACATAGTGACACAAAAACCTTGCTGCAGAGATAACTTAATTACAAGCTATTTCAGTCTTCATTATAAATTGACACTATCAGATGGGAGAAGTGAAGAAAATACTTTCAATGCTATCACAACAGACTGATATTTAACTTTTACCTGAAACCCATGACTGATTTTAATAATCATAGAACCTCTGCAGTGTTGACCCATCGAGTCCACACCGACCCTCTGAAGAGCATCCCATCTCCACACCCACCCCACTACCCCTGCATTTCCCATGGTTAATCCACCCAGCCTGCATATCCCTGAACACTATGGGCAATTTAGCATGGCCAATCCACCTAACCTGCACATCTTTGGACTGTGGAAGGAAACCGGAGCACCCAGAGGAAACCCATGCGACACGGGGAGAATGTGCAAACTCCACTCAGACAGTCACCCGAGGCTGGAATCGAACCCGGGGTCCTTGATGCTGTGAGGCAACAGTGCTAACTACTGAACACCGTGGCACTCCAATTATTTTGTTTCTGTTTATTTTAAGAAGGTTTAATGTAATTAGAAATTTGCCATATTCAAACCCTCTATGACTTAACAATCTGCCATAAAGATTATATATAGAATTTTTAATATTTAATATTGTAAGCATTCAGATTCTAGAAATGTTATCTTAAAATCTTTGCACATGGAAACAAATCTTAACTTAATCCTTTGCAATAAACCGATACTTTGCAAATATGCTTTAAGTGGAAGAATCAAAAGTTCAATAGAAATGAGGTCGCATATGTACATGTGCATAACACTTGTGTAAATTATATTTCCAGATCAATCTAGATTATATTTACAATCTAGATTATACTTACAATTCAGATCTCACTAGAGTTGGCTAACAGAGGACAAGTTATCATCTAGAAATTAATTTATTTACTCAACTTCTATCAATTCCAAGATTAAATGCTATTTTCAGAACAAGAGCATATTAACTGCTGGCTAGACTTGAAGCAGCTCTTGACATCTAAGTTCTGATGCTGCAGAGTGTGGGTAAAGGTCAAATCTTCGTGCATTTTCTCCTGAGTTGGAGCAGTGCCACTTCTCTTTCTCCTCAGATCTATAACTATGCAAGAATTGCAAAAACAAAAAGAAAATGCCTCAGTGCATTCTTCGGTCTACTTTCAGTGCTAATCCTCAATTGAACAGTTTCAAAAGTGCTGTTGGTGTGGCCATTATAAGCAGTTCCTTAAGATCAGAGAGAAGAAGGTACTGTTGTGCTGCTCACTGCAACAGACACGTAGGGACTTAGGGATTTGGTTGTCACAACTAACCTTTTAATTCCCTCAGATAAGTAATGTGCAGCTGTTTGAAGCAACTTACAACCACCAGGGGCAGGTATTGACTATTTGGCATAATCATTATCAATGGATCTCCAAGGTCTTTTTGACATTACAGTGTCATGTAGAATTACATCTGACGTTGGTCAGAAGAACATTTAATTTACCATGATGCAAAGTAATTTAGTGCTGACAATAAATCACTCTTTTAAGGCTTCAGCGACTCAGCTTCCCTTCAAATGCTGCAATTGTCTTGCTCAAGTCCTGAGCATCTTTTGTAAAATGTAAAATGGATCATGCTCCATTAGTAGAGATGCTTAAAATAAAGCAAGCACTTGTACAACATAAAGTACTAACGTCTTCATCATATATCATCACAATTGATTATTGACTTTGCTCTTTTTCTAAAGCTGGCTGTTAAGGTCTGACAGGAGGCAGCTTTAGAAGATTACATGCAACATCTAACAAGTGAATTACTCTACTGCAGTTGTTATATATCAAAGTGACCAATGTAGATAGAATATGTTGCACATAGATATTGACAGTAAATGGTATGGATAGAAAATTGACACCTTTCAATAATGATAAATGTCTTCAGAGTAGGAAGAGGGTCAAAACGGGTTGATACTGGCAGATTTGGGGAGTGAAAAAGCAAAAGTTTAACTGTAGATCTGAAATGTTTCTTGCAAAAATGTGTTATTGCAACAAGCATTTCACTTTCCTTGAAGAAACTGTCCGTTGAAAAGTACGTTGGCAGTTGTTCATTTCGTTTTGAGCCAGTCCACACTGAGGCTAAGTAACTCACCACAATGCTGATGCAGTAAAGGAAAACACTACATTGGAGACATCACCATGTGCTCCACATTGTACATCAATGGCAAATGCCCATCCCTAGCAATTATTCTTTTATCCCGATATAACTTGATTGCAAAGTAGGAGGTACTTAAAAAATCTCCGTCTAATTTTTTAAGTTACTCTGCTAAATGTAAAAATTGACACCAAGTTCACAATCATGGAGAAGCTTTTGATGTAGAGTCGTAAAGTGTGGCGCTAGAAAAGCACAGGAGGTCAGTATCCGAAGAGCAGGAGAATCGATGTTTCGGGCATAAGTCTTTCATAAGTCTTTCATTCCTGATGAAGGGATTATGCCCGAAACGTCAACTCTCCTGCCCTTTGGATGCTGCCTGATCTCCTTTGCTTTTCCAGCACCACACTTATCGACTCTGACTCTCCAGCATCTGCACTCCTCATTTTCTCCAAGGCTGTTGATGTTGTAAAAGGATGATGTTACCTTGGCAGAATAACTGTTAGCTTAGTAGCAAACACGCCTTGAAAGTTGAAGATCATAGGCTTGAGTTCCACATAAAGAACTGAGCCCAGAAACACAGAATTTCAGTGCAATATTCAGGGAGAATTATTGACTGGATGCGACATTAAACCAAGGCAGAGGTGAATATTAAAAATATTAGAGTCCAAACTATAACCCTTAAGTGAAAGAGATCAACTGTATATTGAACATTATCCAGTACAAACTTTGTTTTTATTTATATGGGTTTTGCTGGGCTGGGCAAACATTTATTACTCATCGCTAATAGCCCTGGGAAAGTTGATGGTAGGTGCCTTCTTTAACCACTGCAGTCCTTGGAGTGTAGGTTCACCCATAGTGCTGGTGGGAAGCGAGCTCTAGCATTTTGACCCAGCGACAGGGAAGAAATGGCAAAGTAGTTCCATATCAGAATGGTGTGACTTAGAGAGGAATGTGCATTTTGTGCTGTTTCCATTAAGCAGATGTGCTTGTTCCTTTCGGCGTTAGAAGCTGTGGGTTTGAAAGATGTTGTTAAAGGAGCCACAGTGAGTTGATGCGGTGCATTTTTGTAAATGGTCCATGTTTCTGCCACCAAATGTCAGTGGTAAAAGGAGTGAACGTTGGGTCTACTGGGTGTGGTGCCAATCAAGCTTTGTCCTGAATGGTGTCAAGCATCCTAGTGTCGTTAGAGTTGTAATCATCCACGTAAATGGGGAGTATTCCCCCACTCCTGACAGGCTTTGGGGAGTCAGGAGGAGAGTTACTCACTGCAGGTTTTATAGCCTTTAACCTACTCTTATAGCTTATGTGATGAGTTCAATTGAGTTTCTCATCAATACTAACTCCCAGGATGTGGACATTGGGAAATTCAGCGATGGTAATGCCATTGAACGTCAAGGGACGATGGGTAGATTCTCTCTGATTGAAGATGGTTATTGCCTGGTAGGTGTGGGGTGCACATTTGCTGAAATATTTCTGGAATACACTCCAGAAAGTAATTCTGTTCCTTCAAGCCATTCTGGCATATCACAAGGATGCCTTCTTCTCAAGGGGATGAATTTTTGAAGTTGAGCTTGAGGTGAATTGTTAGGTCAGGTAAAGTAAGATGCTGGACGTGTGGCACTGGAAAAGCACAGCCAGTCAGGCAGCATCCGAGGAGTAGGAGAACCGACGTTTCGGGCATAAGCACTTCATCAGGAATGAGGCTTGTGGCCAAGGGGGCTGAGAGATGATAAATGGGGGTGTGGCTGGGGGAAGGTAGCTGGGAATGCGATAGGTAGATGAAGGTGGGATGAAGGTGATAGGTCAGAAGGGAGGGTGGAGTGGATAGGTGGGAAGGAAGATGGATAGGTAGGACAGGTCAGGAGGGTCCTGCTGAGTTGGAAGGTTAGACCTGGGATAAGATGGGGGGGGAGGGGAAGTGAGGAAATTGGTGAAATCCACATTGATCCATGTAGTTGGAAGGTCCCAAGGTAGAAGATGAGGCATTCTTCCTCCAGGCATTGGGTGCTTAGGGTTTGACATCAGCACCTACCCACCATCCCCGTCCTACCACTGATCTCTGCCATGATGAACCAGACTTGCCCCAGGTGACCTATAAAGTTTTTCATTCTCCTACAATGATGTCTCCCATTCACAAATAGATAAAAAGAGTTACCCCAAAGAACAGGTTTAACTTATCTATGCTGAGACGACATTGGTGCATGCTCTTTAAAAGGATATGTGTTGTTTAAACAGTGCAAACACAAGAATAACGAGTGCCTTTTGAAATCTTTCTCAATGTATATTTAATGTTTCAGCAAAGGAATAGGTACTTCCCCTTCTTTCAGATCTGAAACTGTTCACTGAGAAAACACATTGTGGCAATATAACAAAAAATAAGGAGTTCAGGTGTTTCTTTTTCTATAATTTAATTTGTTGGTACGAAAGGGATTGTCAGAGCAAACATAAAAGTGCAAATATGGTTTCAACAGATGAACTAAAAATGTAAGCTAGCTAATACTAGATATATTACTGCTACAAAAGCACAGTTTATCAAATATTTTAATTAAAAATAAAAATGTAAAAATATAATGCTATTATAGTTGGCAAGCGTATGTGATATTGATTAAGGTGAGCAGGATAAACATTATAAACGTAACAAATTGAACCATGAATGTGACCATTAAAGGAGAATGCAAGTCAGCACAGCAACTTCTCTTGGTGTAGTTTATACTGAGGTGCCTTGTTAAAAGGCGTTTAAAAGATGTTGAGAAACCACCCTTACTTACGTAAAACAATTTCAGAGATTGGTTGGAAGAAGTCAATGATGGAACACCTCAATGGTTCAATAATCACTGAACATTCTCGTGGAACAATAAAAAGGAAGAGAAAGTTCAGTTCCTGCATTCCTGGCAAAATTTCAGCAGCCATTCACTTTCTTTATATCCTGCGTTGGGAATTCATTATTGTGAGTAAAGTTATTTTCTGGGCCATTTCTATGGTTTTATGTGTGAATGCTGTGTATATGAAAAGGAACAGGAGTACAGTGAGTTTTTACAAGTCTCAAGGTTAAAGTGAGGGAAATTGTATTGGAGTTTGAAGTGCCAGCATCTTCACTCAATAATTTAGTTCCAGCTGTCTCAGCAGTCAGCTCACTTTATTGCTGAGAGAGTGGGGAATTCAGTCTCAGATACACGATGTGCCTTTTGCTACGATGAAATGCATCAGCAATTGGAATGCACTGATCACACAAACCTTCAGTCATTGTCCCAAAATGAACTCAAGCCCGTCCGCTTTTCCCTTTTCCAATTGATGCTAGCTGATGGGATGGTTTCCCATGGAACCTTTCAAGGTATGAAAACTCATGTTTGTTTAAGCTCACATAACCATTCAAATACTCTTCAGCTATGCAGTGAAATCACAGCTGCATCAAACTTCTACAGAGAAGACACAGCTTGAGGTAATGCACTTGAAAGAAAGGTAACAGCAGTGTGTGGGCGGCAAGGTGGCTCAGTGGTTAGCACTGCTGCCTCACAGCGGCAGGGATCTGGGTTTGATTCCTGACTTAGGTGACTGTCTGTGTGGAGTTTGTACATTCTCCCCGTGTCTGTGTGGGCTTCCTCTGGGTGCTCTGGTTTCCTCCTATGGTCCAAAGGCGTGCAGATCATGTGAAGTGGCTATGCTAAATTACCTATAAGTGTGAGGTGCATTAGTCAGAGGGAAATGGGTTTAGATAGTTTACTCTTTGGAGAGTCGGTGTGGACTTGTTGGGCTAAATGGCCTATTTTCACGCTGTAGGGAATCTAAAAAAATGTAAAAAGTGGAAGCCAAACATGACCGTTCACTAATCATCCACTAAACTAATCAAAATTGGCATGTAGTTGATTTCCAGTCATTGAATTTTAAATAACCCACACTGCAATTCTGTAACAGTGCCAGGTATTATTTGGGGAATCTAATGCCTTTTGTTTCTCGGTAACATTGTCTTTAGATAAAATGCAGTACAGCCTGTAAAGCTGCAAACATGAAAACTAACGATCTTCTTAGTCTAGTGTAAATATGATTATGTTACTTCATATTAGTCAATTAACTTTTTTTTGAGTACTTCAGACTGGGGCTTATCTATAAATGTTTATATATGTTGACCAACATCTTTAACTGCAGCTGCATTCAGTGATCCAGAAAGCGTTTGTTTCTGTACTGAATGTACAGAATCACTGCAGTCACCACACGCAGGCCTGACCTCTACACAGCAGAGGTGAGCATCCAATGGTGCTATTCAAGCCTGTGGTAAGGCTTAGTGATCTTTTCCTTCACAATTTTCACCTCATAATTCTGCAGAGACTCAACATTATGAACCAATTTTAAATAGTTAAGAATTGAGTTAATTTTGATCTGTCTGGAAAAGAAATTTAATAAACTCTGTCATCTGACATAGAAAGTCCTGCATCATCTTGTGAGTCCATTAATATAAAGCTGTGCATGTAGAATAGAGAGAGGGCAATCAGCCATTGTCTGATTGACTGACAGAACAGGTCTGAAAAGCAATATTATAGTTGATTTCAACACTAACTTTGCTTTGGGGTGCTTCATCATTGCAGGGGGTTTCTGATTTTGGTTCAATTACTGTTTGACATCAAAGGAAGATGTTGGGGTGAAATGGATACCTCCAATTCCAATGCAGCTATCAGTGTGGTTTTAGTGAAGTTGGCAACATTGAGATTTAAGGAATCACAGCATCATGAAGGAACATCAGAGCTGAGCCTTTCCATTCTATATGAATACACAACTGCTCTGTCAAGACTTCTAATGAGAAATATACTGGGCCCAACATTCCTAAAAGAATGTGCACAGAAGTAGCTTGGCAATAAAAAATAGTAATTACTGGAGAAGGTCAGCAGGTCCAGCAGCTTCCATGGAGGAAGAAACAGAGTTAACAACAAAGTTAAGAAGGAATTCTTATGAGTTTCCAAAGAGGTTGGTAACAGCAAACAACTTGTAGGTATTGGCCAGGCTCAGCTGTTCTTGGAATAGGGTTTGCTGATTTCTCCAGTGTAGATAGAGTCATACAGTCATACATTACAGAAACAGACTCTTCATAGAACATAGAACACAGAACATTACAGAGCAGTACAGGCCCTTCAGCCCTCGATGTTGCGCTGTGGAACCAATCTGAAGCCCATCTAACCTACACTATTCCACTATCATCCATTTGTTTATCTAATGACCATTTAAATGCCCTTAAAGTTGGCGAGTCTACTACTGTTGCAGGCAGTGCATTCCACGCCCGTACTGCTCCCTGAGTAAAGAAACTACCTCTGACATTCGTCCTATATATATATCACCTCTCAATTTAAAGCTATGTTCCCCCCGTGCTACCCATCACCATTCGAGGAAAAAGGCTCTCACTGCCCACCTGATCTAACCCTCTGATTATCTTAAATGTCTCACTTAAATCACCTCTCAACCTTATTCTCTCTAATGAAAACAGCCTCAAGTCCCTCAGCCTTTCCTCATTAGACGTTCCCTCCATACCAGGCAATATCCCGGTAAGTCTCCTGTGCACCCTTACCCTTTGTACAGCTGCAGCATGATCTCATGGCTCCAAAACTCAATCTGTCTACCAATAAAAGCGAACACACCATATGCCTTCTTAACAACCCTATCAACCTGGGTGGCAACTTTCAGGGATCAATGTACATGGACACCGAGGTCTCTCTGCTCAAGTACGCTATGAAGAATCTTATCATTAGTCTAGTACTATTTATTCCTGTTGCTCCTTCCAAAGTACATTACCTCCCACTTTTCTGCATTTATCTCCATTTGCCATCTCTCAGCCCAGCTCTGCAGCTTATCTATGTCCCTCTGTAACATGCAACATCCTTCAGCACTACCCACAGCTCCACTGACTTTAGTGTGATCCACAAATATATTAACCCATCCTTCTGTACCCTCATCTAGGTCATTTATAAAAATAACAAACAGCAGTGGCCCCAAAACAGATCTTGTGGTATTCCACTAGTAACTGAACTCCAGGATGAACATTTCCCATCAGCCACCACTATCTGCCTTTTCTTGGCTAGCCAATGTCTGATCCAAATCGCTAAATTACCCTCAATCCCATGCCTCTGTATTTTGTGCAATAGCCTACAGTGGGGATCTTTATCAAATGCCTTACTGAAATCCATATACACCACATCAACTGCTTTACCCTCATCCACCTGTTTGGTCACCTTCTCAAAGAACTCAATAAAGTTTGTGAGGCACAACCTACCCTTCACAAAACCATGTTGACTATCCCTAATCATCTTATTCCTCTCTAGATGATTATAAATCCAGTCTCTTATAACCTTTTCCAACACTTTAGCCACAACCAAAGTAAGGTTCACTGGTCTATATTTACCAGGGCTGTCTCTACTCTCCTTGAACAAGGGGACTACATTTGCTATCCTCCTGTCTTCTGGCACTATCCTTGTAGACAATGACGACATAAAGATCAAAGCCAAAGCATCTGCAATCTCCTTCCTGGCTTCCCAGAGAGTCCTAGGATAAATTCCATCTGGCCCAGGGGACTTACCTATTTTCACACTTTCCAGAATTGCTAACACCTCCTCCTTGTGAACCTCAATCCTGTCTAGTCTAGTAGTCTGTATCTCAGTATTCTCCTAGACAACATTATCTTTTTCTATTGTGAATTCTGATGAAAAATATTCATTTAGTGCTTCCCCTATCTCCTCCGACTCTATGCACAACTTCCCACTGCTATCCTTGATTGGCCCTAAGCTTTCTCTAGTCTTTCTTTTATTCCTGATATGCCTATGGAAAACTTTAGGGATTTCCTTGATTCTATCTGCCAATGACTTCTCATATCCCCTCGTGGCTCTTCTTCAGTCTGACCAGTCCACGCTGAACATAATCTCAAACTAAGCTAGTCCCACTTGCCTGCTCCTGGCCCATTCCAAAACCTTTTCTATTCATGTACTTATCCAAATGTCTTTTAAACATTGTAACTGTACCCACATCCACACGTGAAATACCCTCTGTGTAAGAAATTTGCCCCATGTCTTTTTAAAATCTCTTTTCTCTCACCTTAAAAATGTGCCATCTAGTCTTGAAATCCCCCATCCTAAGGAAAAGACAACTACCATTAAGACTATCTATGCCTTTCATTCTTTTATAAACTTCTATCAGGTCACCACTCAACCTCCTACTCCACTGAAAATAATCCTAGCCTATCCAGCCTTTCTTTATAATTCAAACCTTCCATATCTGGCAACATCCCGGTAAATCTCTTCTGACCCGTCTCCAGATTAATAATATCTTTCCTATAACTCAGTGACCAGAACTAGACACAGTATTCCAAAAGAGGCCTCACCAATGTCCTGCACAACCTCAACATGATTTCCCAACTCCTATACTCAAAGGGCTGAGCAATGAAGGCAAACCTGCCAAAAGGCTGAAACATTATTGTTATTAAAAGGTACTAGCCTAAGGAGTTCCTCATGAAATTAAAAAAAAAACCCAGATCAGACATCCTTTGTGGAAAGAGAGAGTGCTAGTTCAGGCTGTGAAAGACCATTAACTCTTTTTCTCTCTCTACAGATGCAGCCTCAACTGCTAACTAATTCCAACATTATCTGTTTTTATTTCAGATTTCTACCATCTGCAGTATTTTGCTTTCTTTGTGTGTGAATGCAAACATGTTAAAATCCAATCTCCAGTCTGCAGTCTAACTGGGCCCTGTTAAAAGAAACATTCTTGATATTTTACCTGGCTATTTCGCACACAAGCAATATTCTGCTTTTTCCGCAGGCTGCCAGTAAATTTTAATACAGTAATTAAATTACAGTGTGCCCTACATAAACGTACAATGTGATGCATCTTATTTTGGCTATCTCTGCATCCATAAATCTGAAGAGCTTTCCAAGTATTCTTAATTATAATTTAAGTTATGATTTTGACCATCACTCTCTTCATTTCAGACTCAACTACACTGATAATCACTGAATATGACAGCAGCGTAAATTCTGGAAGTATGTAAAAATGAATGCGAGCTACAAATTGATAAATAATTCTGACCACATTAAAGCTTAAATCCTCATGAACGGTTGGAAGAAATGCTCTGTAAGAAGCCTGAAGATTCAGTAATGATCATTACAGTACAGTTACAGTATCACTTGTGCATCAGACCAAATTGTTTTCTTTACGTTATGCATTACTGCCAAACTCAATAATTACAACTTCCAGTTGTGTAATGGCTGAAAACCTGACAGATAGAAAATCTTGAAGGAAATAACGACTTACATTTCCATTACGCTGTTCACTGAGGTAAATAGGATTAATAGGCATATACTTATAATTCAGCTGCCTCATCAATTATTTGAGATCATATGAAAGTGAAATCTAGATGTGGAAGGTTCTGAAGATGTCCTGCTTGAGCTTCCCTGAACATAGTGTAAATAATTAATTCACTTTGTTAGTTTTCACAGACCCTTTTCGGTCAATAACAGTCCAAACGTCAATTTTTATATTCAATCATAGGTGGCAATGATAGGTAGGCAAACTACTTTGTAAGGCTGCTGGTTGATGCTGTGAGAAGAGACAACCGCAAAAAGCAGTCACCCAGGCAGAAAATACCCAGGAGATAGAATCATAGAGAGTCACTAAAAGAGTCTCACAATTACAGACAGGCACAGGGATGGAGAAACACTTATTCGGTTCTGGACCCTGATCTCAACGTGGTCTTGACCAAACCTCACACTATTTCAACCTCTTCTAGGCTTGCACAGAACTCAGAAAAAAGTGAAGTCAATCTGTTCCTATACCCAGTTGTTAGCCGATGACAATTTATTACAACAGGAGTCAAAGAGAGAAAACCAATCGCTATATGGAGGTTGTTCCAATGTAGGTTTCCAAAATAATGCAGTTATGGGCTAGGAAGGAATCAGAAGGGCCACCCTTAAACTACCTAGGAAGGTTGTGGGCTACCAATGATATCAGTCAGCAGGTAACATGGGAAACCAGGAGGTGTGTTCAGCGCTGTTGCTCCATGTCCATGTAGTAATGGGAACAAAACTCTTCAGCATGTAGTTTACCCAACTGGTAGTGCTGATTGCCGTGCACACCACAGGTGGGGCTGTTTGACCATAGTACGCTATAGTTAAAGGAGGCATCCATCAACAAGACAAAAAGGTAAAAACAGACCACACCCAGTCTGCAAGTATCCAAATAATGAATAATACTGAAGAACTGGATGTATTCCTCTTGGGAGAAGGAACACAATCATAGAGTAAATTTTGATATGAAGATATCACGGCCCAAGTAAACTAATTTAAACTTGCATACAGGAGATATGTATTCATTCTTTCAGATTACAAACTCCAGTAAATCCCATTCCTCTGAGTGTCTACCATTCAGCATCAGTCTGAAGAGGTATTCCAATATGAGTACACAGACTCTTACATGATACATTTCACTAAAATGGTAGAGAGATAATTGATATTCAGTGTGTAATTCCTAATCAGCGTCGCTCTTTATTAAGCACAGTTGCTCACATAGCTTTGACACATCTTTATCCAACGATTGCAGGTGAAATTGAGGTTAACTTGTCCTGTGACTGATGAAACTCCAATCCTAGAAGCAGGGGAGATGCAGTGGAACTTTAATTTCTCTTTGAAGTGGGTTGAGTGACAGTAGAATAAAGACCAAGGATGAAGGTGATCAGCTGCAAGATAATATGCTAGACCTTAATTTGTTCTGTTGGAAAAGAGTTGGAGAGAACAAAGGTATCAATAATGTCTATAATTTATTGAAGGAAGAGATCTTGGACCTTGTTTGTTGCTTTGAAGGCAATGTATTTGATGACCTTGACCACAGGTCTGTTTGTCTTTTGAGAAGAATCAGGGTTTTGTTGTAAAAGGTGATAGAGAAGTGAATTTATTTATTCATTCCACTGAAGACACCAGTGACAAGCAGCAGCAACAGAAACTCCTCTATGTGAAGCACTGCACAGGAGGCAGACAGGGAAACCCTGAAGCCTTAGCTGAAACCTGTTACAAATAATATCTGTTGGGAGACTTTGGTGAAGCTATGGGAAATGCAACTGGAAGTAAAGGACCTGCAAGTGTTCCAGGTGAAATGTGGTGAACAAGCACACCTTGCAGTGTATAGCAACTGCTCAAAAAGTGCAGGGATATGAAATGCTGCAAGAAGCTGAGTCACAAATTAAAGAGTAAATTGAAAGTCTTGAATGAGAGCCTATGGTAGTTGAGTCACAAATGAAAGCTAACAAAGTTTTATAATTCTGTGAAGTGAAAACTACTGGATTATGGAATTAGAAAGGGGTATTCTGCTACATATGAAGGACGTGTCAGAGGTTCAACATGGAATCATAGGCACTGAACATTTAGGTAGTGTGGAAATGCCCCATCTCTTCTATGAAAGGTAAGCTTACAAAAAAATCAAAATTAACTTAAATCATTAAAAGAAAAATTTAAAGCCTTGAACCCACCAAAAAAAAATTGTCCAACACCATCAGTAAAAGCACATTCAGGAAGAATGATCCTTACAACATCAAACTGGATCAAGCCAGTACTGAAAACTCCAAGGTTATTAATCTGTGCAAATGTATGCTAGAATCTGCAATTGAATCTCATCGGTGAACCGTGGATTAATTTGAGCTTTCTTTCAGTAAAGTAGCACACGTCTGGACTCTAGAACTTCCAGATCTGAGGGGTGCCTCTTTTTGAAGATCTAATAGTGGGGGTTGATGAGGGCTTGATGCGGATTTCCAAAAGGCATTCAAGACAGTGCCACATAACAGACTTGTGAGGATTGTTATAGATCATGGAATAACAGGGACAGGAGCTACGTGGATACAAAATTGGTTGCTAGGCAACAGAGAGTAACAATCAGTGGACATTTTTCAGGCTGGAGGAAAGTTTGTAGTGGAGTTCCCCAGGGGTCAGCATTGCAACCTTTGATCTTCCTGGTGTATGTAAATGATCTAAGTCTTGGTCTGCAGGTGACAATTTCAAAGTTTGTGGATGACACAAAACCTGTAAACTGTGAGGAAAACAGTATATAACTTTCAAAGGCATGGACACGGTTGTGGAGTGGGCTGATAGGTGGTAGATGAAGTTCAGTAGAGAGAAGTTAACTAATATGCTTTGGTACAAAGCAGATGGAGAGATAGCAGAAATGAAAGGTAGTATTCTGAAGGAAGAGAGAGACATTGAAGATGGCAGGACAGGCTGAGAGAGTTGGTAATAGAGCATGCAGTATACTGAACTTCATCAATAGGGGTATACCGAATAAGAGCCAAGAGGTTGTAATGCATTTATATTAGACCCTCACTGGTTAGACCACAGCTGGAGTACTGTGTATAATTCAAGGTGTTACACTAAGGAAAGATGTGAATACGTTGAGGATAGCTCCAGGGGTGAGGTTCTTTAGTTATGAGGACAGATTGAAGACTTTGCGCTGTTTTCTTCGGAGGGGAGAATTTAGAGAAGATCTACTAACAGTTTTCTAAGTCATGAGGGAGTAATTAGAGCAAGACTATTCCCATTTGTGAACAAATCATGAACAGAGGTGACAGTTTCAAAATTGTAGTGATTGTAATAAGGTCAGTCAGCTGGACTTGAAAGGACATGAGTTCCCTGATTGGGGCTGTTAATCTCATCCAATCAGGGAGCCCTGGCTTACAGATTCACAAGAAGAGTGTCAGAGATGCGAGCATTTTGAGAGCCGACTCTGAAGAGGTGGTACAAAAGTAAAAGAACTCTTCTTGTGTAAATGAAGGGGTGACTTGGTGACAGGATACTGGTCTCTGGAGTTATTTCAAAAATATTTTACAAAAAAAAACAAAAGTGAGATAAGAAAACAAACTTTTTCACGCAGGAAGGATCTGGGAATTCACTGATGAAAGTGTAACTGAGGCAGGTTCAATGAACCATGCAAGTAGGGCACTGGATGATTATTAAACAGAAACATTGTACGGGGTCATATTAGAAAGACAGGAAGGAGATTGGCACAAAGTTAACATACTCAGATGGGTTGAATGTCCTCATTCTGCATTGTAACAATTTGTGATCCTGTGAAGTCCAGTGTAATAATCTGAACACAAATGAATATAGCCATCTGTCTTCATCAAAGAGAGGGAGTTGATTATATATGTAGCTTGTGGGCCACCACTCAGCAAGTAGGAGGTCAGTTAGCACAGTTAGCTGCATAGTTGTTAATGCCAACAGCATGGGCTCACTTCCTGCACTGGCTGAGGTCACCGTGAAGGATTCTCCTTCTCAATCTCCCCCCCCCCGGCCTGAGACATGGTGACCCTCAGGTTAAACCACCGCCATGTATTTCTTTCGAATGAGAGAGCAGTCCTTTGTATGCTCAGACAATGGCAACAGTGCCTTTACTCTGCAAACTGTGGGGCATGGTGAAGAGGTATAACCTGTATGAAGCACCATAAATGGTACAGGGACTGAACCAAAGCCATGACAGTAATTCTGTATGACATAGCAGCCATTGGGCTAACTGAGCCAACATTTCCCTGACACTGTTGTAGACTAGGAAACAAATTGCAGTCTGTTAATGATCGGATTCTCTGTTTTAGAGATGTTGACTGATGGATAAGTATTAGCCAGAACATGAGGGACAACCGTTTTGTTCCAATATAAAATAAAGCCACAAATATTGTTTTTTGTACCTGGTTTAATAGCTCTTGCCTTTGATTTGTGAAGGTTATGGGTTCAACTCTGAAACTTGAGCAGAAAACTCTAGTCTAAACCTCAGAGGAATGTTACACCCTGAGTAATCAAAATATAGAGCCACAAATATTGTTTTTTGTACCTGGTTTAATAGCTCATTGGGAAAACTGCAAACCCTCAGGATGTAACATTCCTCTGAGGTTTAACCCAGAGTTTTCTGTTCAAGTCTCAGAGTTGAACCAATAACCTTCACAAATCAAAGGCAAGAGTACTATCAACTGAGCCATAGATGACAGCGTACCAATTCATACCTGCTGTGAAGCCTAGGGCAAATTATAATGGTACTAATGAAAGTACGCAAGAGCAGAGAAAAACAGACTACTGCCTCTCAATAAGGCACCTTGTGTGTGTGGGAACACCCACGTTCTTTCCAGCACTAAATATCAGCAGTTGGATCACTTTTTCTGCTTGGGAATTCAAGCATCAAATAGTTGCAACACCATATTTTGGATTAAGTATCAGACCTAGATCCAACCTTTCATTAGTTTCATCAATTCTTGCTGAACAGATTGAATAGTTTCCCTGCATCTAATAAAACAGGGCTATTGGAGTGTTTAGACTGCAGGCCAGTAAGAATAGATGAACAATCCATCTTGTGTTCTGGCTGCACATTTTCCTTTAATACATCTAATTTAATCACTATTTATTGTTCCATTACAACCTCAGCTAATACTTCAGCCAGTGTTGTTAAGATTGTGTTCAGCAGGGATATTGGTTTTAGGCCTGTTCATCTTGTCTAATCTCTAGCCTTATTAAAAAACACAAGCTCGAAGTACCTGTCTGCAATTGGGCATTACCTGAAATTAAGGCCAGCAGCATGAGCACTGGGTAAAATATATGTAAATCCATCTCTGCAGATTTCAGTGTTGGCTTGGAGTTAGCCTCTTGTGCCAGTCATGTGTAGGGTAAAATACCTCTGGCTCAGAGATCTGAGCACTTAACTAGGCTGATACTTTAACACAGTGCCTCAGGTTTAGAGATGCTGCCTCCAGTAGATGATGCTAAACTAGATTCTGTATCTGCCCACCTAGCTAGATGTAAGAGTTTTCATGAAGAAGAGCTGGAGAGACATCCAGGTCTAATTCCACAACGAACATCAGTTAGCACCTGTATGTCTTTATTGCTTTTCATAAGACCTTACTGTGCATTAGTTGACTAATGCAGTTCCCACTGTTACAACACTTCAAAAATACTTCATTAGACAAGAAGCTCTTTGTAATATTCCAAATCTGGGACCTACATTTTACATTATATTACAGTGTGGAAACAGGCCCTTCGACCCAACAAGTCCACACCGACCCGCCGAAGCGCAACCCTACATTTACCCTACATTTACCCCTTACCTAACACTACGGGCAATTTAGCATGGCCAATTCACCTGACCTGCACATCTTTGGATTGTGGGAGGAAACCGGAGCACCCGGAGGAAACCCACGCAGACACGGGGAGAACGTGCAAACTCCACACAGTCAGTCGCCTGAGGCGGGAATTGAACCCGGGTCTCCGGTGCTGTGAGGCAGCAGTGCTAACCACTGTGCCACCATGCCGCCCACATCAAGGGACCTCTACCATCAAGGGACAGCACTCTGAAAGCTTTCAAGTAAACTCATTGGACTATAACCTGGTGTCATCTGATTTCTGACCTTGTCCACTCCAGTCCAAGATTGGTATCTCCACATCATCTAGAAGGACAAGGGAGGCAGATGCAAAGGAATCACTACCTGTAAGTTGCCCTCCAAACCACTCAGCATGGAAATATATTGGAGAAATTGAGGACTGCAGATGCTGGAGATCAGAGTCGAGAGTGTGGTGCTGGAAAAGCACACCAGGTCAGGCAGCATTCGAGGAGCAGGAGAGTCAACGTGATGAAGGGCTTATGCCCAAAATGTCGATTCTCCTGCTCCTTGGATGCTGCCTGACCTGCTGTGCTTTTCCAGCATCACTCTCTTAACTTGGAAATATGTTGATACTCCTTCACATTAATGTGTCAAAATCCCTCCATGGTGCGTGTCCTTACATGACTGGCACTACAATGGTTCAAAAGGTGGCGTAACGTTACCATCTAGGGCAATTAGGAATGGACAGTAAAGACTGTACTAACCATCGAAACCCATATCTCCTGAAGGAATTTTCAAAAATGTAAGAATTGTTATACAGGTGGAAGTTAGATTAGATTACTTACAGTGTGGAAACAGGCCTATCGGCCCAACAAGTCCACACCGACCCGCCGAAGCGAAACCCACCCATACCCCTACATTTACCCCCTACCTAACACTATGGGCAATTTAGCATGGCCAATTCACCTGACCTGCACATTTTTGGACTGTGGGAGGAAACCGGAGCACCCGGAGGAAACCCACGCAGACACGGGGAGAACGTGCAAACTCCACACAGTCAGTCGCCTGAGGCGGGAATTGAACCCAGGTCTCTGGCGCTGTGAGGCAGCAGTGCTAACCACTGTGCCACCGTGCCGCCCACCAAGTTCTCTCTGCATTTTGTCAGAATGTTTACATGACAATACCATAACTGTTATCTCCCCAGAGAAGAAAGCCAATCAGTTAGCTTTGAATGAGCATTACTGGAATTTTTGTAGACTGGACTGTTTAGGGTCAAGAGCATGTTTGTGATGTTTAGTTGCAAATAAAAGCCCACACACAAGTACGTCTTGAGATAATCAGATGACTAGCTCTTTGCATTTTTATGAGGATTAATTAGCAAACAGTAGATTACCTGCAAGTTTCAAGTTTGAAAACAGAACTGGTGACATGTCTGTCTTGTCTCATGTGGAATGAAGTGTGACATTTGGCTCTGTAGTGTGCAGGGTGCTACAGATTCACAATTTGCTGGCAGATTTCCTGTCACATTGACAGTGAGGCAAAGAACACAAGAACTAGGAGCAGGAGGAGACCGTTCGGCCTCTTGAGCCTACACCGCCATTTAATAGGATCGTGTCTCAGCATCAACTCCGCTTTCCTGCCCATTCCCTATAACCCTTCAACCTCTTCCTAATTAAAAATCTGCCCATCTCTTCCTTAAATTTACTCAATGTCCCAGCATGCCCCACACTCCGTGACTCCACAGACTCATGACCTTTTGAGAGATGTAATTTCTTTTCATCTCTATTTTAAATCTGCTACTCTTTATACTTTTGAAACCTTTCATTCAAGATTGTCTCATATGTGGAAACCTCCTCTGTATGTCTACTTTCTCAATCCCCTTAATCATCTTATGCACCTCAGTTAGATCTCCCCTCATTCTTCTAAACTCAAGAGACTGTAGGCCTAAACTGCTCAATCTCTCCTCAAAACACAAACCCCTCATCTCTAGAGTTGAGAGGGTGGTGCTGGGAAAGCACAGCCGGTCAGGCAGCGGGAGAATCGACATTTTGGGCATAAGCCTTTCATCAGGAATGAGGCTTGTGGGCTGGGGGTCTGAGAGTAAAATGGGAGGGGTGGTTTGGGGAAAGGTAGCTGAGCTGAAAATGTGTTGCTGGAAAAGCGCAGCAGCTCAGGCAGCATCCAAGGAACAGGAGAATCGATGAAGGGCTTATGCCCGAAACGTCGATTCTCCTGTTCCTTGGATGCTGCCTGACCTGCTGCGCTTTTCCAGCAACACATTTTCAGCTCTGATCTCCAGCATCTGCAGCCCTCACTTTCTCCAGAAAGGTAGCTGAGAAAGCGATAGGTGGATGAAGGTAAAGGAGGTGATAGGTAAGAGAGGGAGTGATGGACAGGTCAGGAGGGTGGTGCTGATTTGCGGGGGGGGGGAATGATGAAGCTGTTGAAATCCACGTTTATCCTGTATGGTTGCAGGGTCTAAAGGTGGAATATGAGGCGTTCTTTCTCCAGGCGTCAGGTGGTAACGGTTTGGCAGTGGAGGAGGCCCAGGACCTGCATGGCCTTGACGGAGTGGGAGGGGAATTGAAGTGTTCAGCCACGGGGAAGTGGGGATGGTGGGTACGGGTGTCCCAGAGATAGAACATAGAACATAGAACATAGAAGAATACAGCGCAGTACAGGCCCTTGGGCCCTCGATGTTGCGCCGATCCAAGCCCACCTAAACTACACTAACCCACTATCCTCCATATACCTATCCAATGCCCTCTTAAATGCCCATAAAGAGGGAGAGTCCACCACTGTTACTGGCAGGGCATTCCATGAACTAACGACTCGCTGAGTGAAGAACCTACCCCTAACATCAGTCCTATATCTACCCCCCCTTAATTTAAAGCTATGCCCCCTTGTAATACCCGACTCAATACGCGGGAAAAGGTTCATACTGTCGACCCTATCTAACCCCCTAATCATCTTGTACACCTCAATCAAGTCACCCCTAAACCTTCTTTTCTCTAGTGAAAACAGCCCCAAGTGCCTCAGTCTTTCCTCATACGATTTTCCTTTCATACCAGGCAACATCCTGGTAAACCTCCTCTGCACCCGTTCCAATGCCTCCACATCCTTCCTATAGTATGGCGACCAAAACTGCACACAATATTCCAGATGCGGCCGTACCAGAGTCTTATACAACTGCATCATGACCTCAGGACTCCGGAACTCAATTCCTCTACCAATAAAAGCCAGTACGCCATATGCCTTCCTCACCGCACTATTTACCTGGGTGGCAACTTTCAGAGATCTGTGTACATGGACACCAAGATCCCTCTGCTCATCCACACTACCAAGTATCTGACCATTAGCCCAGTACCCCATCTTTTTGTTATTCTTCCCAAAGTGAATCACCTCGCACTTAGCTACATTGAATTCCATCTGCCACCTTTCTGCCCAGCTCTGCAGCTTCTCTATATCCTGCTGTAACCTGCCACATGCTTCCTCACTGTCAACAACTCCTCCGACTTTCGTGTCATCCGCAAACTTGCTCACCCAACCTTCTAACCCCTCTTCCAGGTCATTTATAAAAATGACAAACAGCAATGGTCCCAAAACAGATCCTTGCGGAACACCGCTAGTGACGGCACTCCATGAAGATGTTCACGGAAACGTTCCGCAAGAAGGCGTCCTGTCTTCCCGATGTACAGGAGACCACATCGGGTGCAATGGATGCAGTAGATGACATTGGTAGAGTTATAAGTAAATTGCTGACAGATGTGGAAAGATCCCTTGGGGCCTTGGACGGAAGTAAGGGGAGTGGTGTGGGCGCAGATTTTGCACTTCCTGTGGTGGCAGGGAAAGGTGTCAGGAGTGGAGTGTGGACTGGTGAAGGGGGTGCACCTGACAAGGGAGTCTCTCTGGAATGCTGATAAGGGTGGGGAGGGAAATATATCTCTGGTGGTGGGGTCTGTTTGGAGGTGATGAAAGTGGCATACGATGATGCAATGTATGCAGAGGTTGGGGGGTGGAAGGCGAGGACCGGGGGATTCTGTCCTGGTTGCGATGGGAGGGGTGGGGTTCAAGGGCGACAGGCGGAGGAGTTGCATTGGAGGGCATCGTTAACCACACTGGAAGGGAAGTTGCCATCTTGGAAGAAGGAGGCCATCTGGGACTTTCTGAGGTGGAAGTGGTCATCCTGGGGATTGAGAATAAAGGATGGCATTTTTACAGGAGGTAGGGTGAGAGAAGATGTAGTCTAGGTAGCTGTGGGAGTCGGTGGGCTTGTAATAGATGTCTGTGGTTATTCAGTTGTTGGAGACAGTGATGGAGAGATCCAGGAAGGGGAGGGAAGTGTCCAAGATGGTCCAGGTGAATTTGAGGTTGGGGTGGAAGGTGTTGGCAAAGTTGATGAATTGTTAAACCTTCTCGTGGGAGCACGAGGTGGCACTGATACAGTCAATCGAGAGAATCTCTTCTGAACTGACTCCAATGCAGTTACATCACACCTCAGGTAAGGGGATCTAAATTATAAACAATTCTCCAGGTGCTATGTTGGATTTTATAATGTCATGAGTTACCAGTAAACCAACAAACTATGATGAGAATTGTACAGCTGGAGAACTGAGACAGAAGGCATATGTGTCATTTACTGGAAGTGCACAAGACTTAATGTACTATGTGTCATTGGTTACAGTGAGTCAGAGGAGATACAGTACTATAACAATGAAAATTTTATGCCTGTAAATAATAACATCAAGGCTACTGATTAACGATGTTTGAGTCAGTCAAATTCTACAAACAGTTTGCTGGTTAGTGCTTTAGGGATCAAATAGACGGACTCTCCAATATTTTGCAAAATAAACTAAAAACCATTTATCTTATAAACATTCATCTCCCAACATATTTGATTAAAATCTCTTGTTTTGAAAGCAGAAGATATAGAGCAAGATGACTTTAAGAGACCATATCTTTTTTTTTGCTTTTTGGACTACAGTTTGAAAATGAGAAAATTTGACACTACATTAAATAAAGGGGAAAAAAAAGGCTGTTTTCATTTTGCAAAGCAAGTGGAGATAACCAATGCATATGTAGACAAGCTACGTTTGGGGACACTATGCCCAGGCAAAGCAGCATCAACATTGGATGTTCAGGGAAATTCTGCCCAGAGACAGTCTTTTGATTGGCTTTTCAATTGGCACCAGTTGTTGTGGGTTCAGGAGGGCTCAGCATCATAGCAAAATTTTGATTGGACTGATCATATTGCAACATGAAGCCTGTGAGGGAGAATGAAAACAGAAATATTCGAAAACAACAGAAGTTTGCAACTTCACACACCTTTCTCTCTTGTTCCCTTGTTCTGAAAAGATTGTCTGTTACAACTGTCTTCTGAAATAGTGCGGAGAAACCACATTCAGATTTCTCAAAGGAGAATACTGAAGTTCACAGGAAAAAGAAAGCCCTCAGTTCAAACCAAGCAACCAGCAGAGTAAAGGCTAAAGGGGAATCTGAAGAGTCACATCTGACCCGAAATGTTAACTCTCTCTACAGGGCTGCCCGACCTGCTGATTTTCGCCAGCCCTTTCTGTTTCTATTATAGTGTTCTAAAGACTGTTCATCACAGATACCATGAAAGCATCAACAAAACAGCAAAAGAATTGTGGAACCAAGTGATCTAATTTTGCAGTTTTGCACTGGTGATATAGAACTGTGTTCCTCTGATTTTTTTTTCATCTGTAATATTTGTGTTTATTTTCTTTGTGTGTGTGCTTTAAAAGTTATATAAATTAAAAATCCAGTTGTTTTACTGTTCTTCTAAAGAGTGTCACAATAAATAGTTTTTAAAAATTGTACTGAATAAACCTTTTATCCCAGGTTATACAGTAAACCATGGGGAATTGAGAGTTGCGGTAGCTTCATTGCATCTTGACAGTTGTGACTCTGCGTATATCGGGTTTTGGTTTCCAGCATACCACACCAGTGGCAGTTTGCAAGGTGTAACCATAGCTAGGGTGATGTGCTTTCACTGGACCAATAGCAGTGCTGGGCTTTGGTAGAATGCGACAGACTTTGGCAAAACCTGGGTGAGCATGTCATTAATTTGCAAAATCCGTTTGTGATTCCAGGGAGATGTTAAATTCAGAGTGTGAGTGCTAGAGCTTGGTCACATAGAGATGAAAGGGGCCCCAATGGACTGGCCGCAAAATCTAACTGCTTATGACTGTTTTACTCGGAGCCAGTCAACAGGGTAAAAACAAGGTGGCTCACTCAACACAAGATTGTTTTTGTAAGATAATTATAGATGCAAAGAAGCATCTCTCTGGTATTTGACTTGATGTGACTAAATCCCGAGTTTCCTTTCATTTTTAATGTTACATTGTTGAGTCAATACAGGCTGAGCTATTTGTAGGAGGATGATTTGCGTAAATTCACTGGTACATTTTATGCAGCAGTGACCACAATTCAGAATTACTCAGTCAGCTACAAAGTGCTTTGAGGAATCCTGAGGTCATGAAACAAGCCTCTTTCTTTGATTAAAATTTTTAAGATGGAGCCCTTTGAATCTGTCACCACCTTGCTGCTGTTACTACAAATCCTCTTCTACTCTTTCTGACTTTGTTGCTATCTTGCATATGGAGAATTGGCCTTTCATGTAGACTTCCACTACTTCTCTACTTTTAATTACTCACACTCTTCCTTTCCTTCCTCAAACTCTTTCTGCTTTCTCTTTTTTATATTCACTTCTGGCTGTCATTGGCTGGCTCAGTATTTATTGCCCATTCCTAGTTGCCCTGAAGAAGGTGAGTTGCCTTCCTGAATTGCTATTGTCACTTGGTGTAGGTGGATCCATAGGGTTGTTATGGAGGGGATTCCATGATTGTAGTTTTACCTTTCCCACTCAGACTGATAGATTAGAAACCAGCTCCTCCGCCCTTATTGTTACAGATAATGTAATACCCATTTAAAATTTTGTTGCAGCTAAAAGGTTACTTTGGTAGCTCATTAAGGTCTAGTCAATGGGTAGAACATAGGACTGAACAGCACAGGAATGGGTCCTTCGGCTCACAATGTTGTGCCAAATGTGACGCCAAATTAAACTAATGCCTTCAGCCTGCCCTTGGTCCAAATCCCTGTATTCTTTCCCCTCTCACCTTGAATGCATGCCCCTGAGTACTGGATAGAATACCATTAGTAAGTATGGATGATAAAAACCTCTGGCCTATGGACTTTACCTGTGGTGCTTAGCAGGAATTGTAGTACTGCACATTGAAATATTGTTTCCCATTCCTGCTGGATGGGATTTGGATTCAAATGACAACATTCTTAGTTTTCAGAAGTAATAGGGCATTTATATTCATTGTACATTCAGATTTATTCCACTGTGACAATGTAACTTAAACCAGTTCACTGATCTCAGTCTCCCTCTTGTATCAATGTTGTTGAACACACTGAAGTATTAGAGAAAAGGAAGATAAACTCATTGAAGGAGATTAATAAAACTGTGAGTAACACAAATATTTTGGAGTTGCTGTTAGCAAGGTAAAGTAGTTGCACGTATCTCCAGTTTTGGAAACTAATTTCAGAATCTCTAGAAAAACCTGGAATACTTTGAGACGTATAAGATTATGAAAGGATTGGACACTCTGGCAGCAGGAAACATGTTTCCGCTGATGGGTGAGTGCCGAACCAGAGGACACAGCTTAAAAATACGGGGTAGACCATTTAGGACAGAGATGAGGAGAAACTTCTTCACCCAGAGAGTGGTGTCTGTGTGGAATGCTCTGCCCCAGAGGGCAGTGGAGGCCCAGTCTCTGGATTCATTTAAGAAAGAGTTGGATAGAGCTCTCCAAGATAGTGGAATCAAGGGTTATGGAGATAAGGCAGGAAGAGGATACTGATTAGAAATGATCAGCCATGATCATATTGAATGGCGGTGCAGGCTCGAAGGGCTGAATGGCCTACTCCTGCACCTATTGTCTATTGTCTATTGTCTACTTGTTGAAAAACACACCTATTAGAGTCACTGTTTTGTGTTTGTTTCATCCAAAGTGTTGCAAAGAATGCAGTCAAGTCTGTGATCTTGTATCTTTCTCGGAGGTCAACTATATTCTTGCATAAGGATGGGCACTTTATAAATAGAAGATGACAGGACATCTAATGGGAGTGAACATAGAACAGTTAAGTCAGAACTAGGCTTCACCCTGCCATTAAATCTGAGTAGACTCAGCAATCACTGTTTATTTTAAATTTCCCTTGTGCTGTACAGCTCTGTTAATGCAGAAGACTTAATGGCTATGTTACAAAGATGCGGATTTCCAACTTTATGATTGATCAGGGAACATGAAGTGATTTATGTGCAATGTCTAATCCCAAAGTTTGAGTATTTTCTTAATTCAGACTGGTCAGGGCTGAATTGATATAAAAAAAAGCATTTTCTATATCTTGAACATATATGAGTAGCATTTTCAGTATTTATCGACATATGGTTTGTAGACATAATTATAATTTCTTGCTGATTTTGCCTTGGACGTGCATGAATATGTTTATTTTCTAATTGTTGATTGCTGCTTTTGTATTTATGAGTTCCAGTAGTATTACATTTTTCTGACAATCCAATTTCAAGTAAATTGAGTGCTTCTTACCAAGATAAGGGCACTGAGAAACTGCTGCTATTCTGACAAGTTCTGTATTTATGGAGAACTTAATTTTCATTCTCAGTGGGAGGGAAACATCTCAATTTATGCTATGGTAATACAGAACGTGTCCGAGTTGAAAAAAACTAGGAAGTTCTCCAATAGCAATAACTTCGTTTTTAAAAATACTATTTCAATTCTGCAGAAATTCTCAGTTTCAATCAATTCTAGGCTTCAGAGAAAAATCTGAAATGTGTCTGTTTAATCATTACTAATTGTAGATAATTACATTGAATACTTTGCTCTGCCTGCAATTGTGTTTCTAAAATATGTGTGTGTGTGTGTGTGTGTGAGAGAGAGAGAGATAGAGTAGATGTAGAGTAGACGTAGAGTAGAATGGATTTAATTCTGTAAGAAGGTTACTGACTGATGTAATGGCTGCTCTCGGCATAAAGGCAACGGTTAACTAAGTGTGGCATCAGGGAGTACTGGCAAGTCAATGGGAAATCTCTCCGCTCATTGAAGGCACACTTCATACTTAAAATCATATGACATAGCAGCAGAAAAAGGCCAATCAGCTCATCTCAACTGATCTGCCATTCAATGAGGTCATGGCTGCTCTGATAATCCTCAATATCACTTTCCTGCCTTTTCTTCATAATCCTGATTCTGTTACTGACTTATAACAGCCTTAAATAAACTTAAGAACACATTCTCTACAACCCTTCATGATAAAGAATTCTACACATACAGCATCTTCTTAGAGATGTAATTATTCCCCATCTCTGTCTTAAATGGGCAGCTTTCTATTCTGAGACAATGCCCTCAAGGGGAAACAATCTTCCAGCATTGACCCAGTGAAGTCCCTTAAGGATCATTATAAATTTCAGTTAGGTCACCGCTTATTCATATGAGCCATAGGCCCAACCTACACATCATCTCCTCACAGGAAAATCCCTCCATTCCCAAAACAAACCTAGTGAATCTTGTCTGAACTGCTTCCAGTATAGGTACAGCTTTCCTGAGATTCAGCAAAGAAAGCAATTTGCTTTGTGCAAGGTGTGGTTTAACTCATGCCTTGTATAGTTTTAGCACAACATATCTATTTTGGAGGGAGAAAGTGAGGACTGCAGATGCTGGAGATCAGAGTCGAGAATGTGGCGCTGGAAAAGCACAGCAGGTCAGGCAGCATCCGAGGAGCAGGTGAATCGACGTTTCGGGCAAGAGCCCTTCATCAGGAATGAAGCTTGTGGGCCAGGGCTGAGAGATAAATGGGAGGGGGTGGGTCTGGGGGGGGAAGGTAACTGAGAATGCAATAGGTAGATGAAGGTGGGAGTGAAGGTGATAGGTCAGAGAGGAGGGTGGAGCGAATAGGTGGGAAGGAAGATGGACAGGTGGGACAGGTCGAGAGCGTGGTGCTGAATTGGAAGGCTCGAACTGGGATAATGTGGGGGAGGGGAAATGAGGAAAATCCACATTGATCCCATGTGGTTGGAGGGTTCCAAAGTGGAAGATGAGGCATTCTTCCTCCAGGTGGTGGATGGTAAGGGTATGGTGATGGAGGAGGCCCAGGACCTGCATGTCCTTGGGCAGGGGGAGGGTGAGTTAAGGTGTTTGGCCACGGGGTGATTGTGTTGTTTTGTGCATGTATCCTGAAGATGTTCTCTGAAGTGTTCCATAAGTAGGTGTCCTGTCTCCCCAATGTAGGGGAGACCACATCGGTAGCAACAGATGCAGTAGATGATGTGTGTGGAGGTACACTTCCCACCCGTTGGCCTGGAGGAAGAACGCCTCATATTCCACCTTTGGGACCCTCCAATCACATGGGATCAATGTGGATTTCACCAGTTTCCTCATTTTCCCTCCGCCCATCTTATCCCAGACCCAACCCTCCAACTTGACACCACCCTCTTGACCTGTTCTTCCTGTCATCTTCCTTCCCACCTATCAGCTCCACCCTCCTCTTTACCCCCACCTTCATCTATCACATTCCCAGCTACCTTCCCCCCCAGCACCACCCCCTCCCGGTTATCTCTCAGCCCCCTTGCCCCACAGCCTCATTCCTGATGAAGAGCTTATGCTCAAGACGTCAATTCTCCTGCTCCTCAGATGCTATCTATTTTATACCCCAGTCCATAAAGGAAAATAACTGTGCTTATTGGAGGCCAGTCAACTCACTGTTAGGAAATCAGTGCAAGAATTCCTCAAGGTTGTGTCCTCGCCCAGTCATTTTCATTTGCTTCATCATTGATCTTCCCTCTGTAATAAGGTCAGAAGTGGTGATAGTACATAATTGCACAGCACCGTTTATAACACTCCATGCAATGGTGTGCTGTATGCAGTACAATACTCTTGGAAATTCGGATTCTCCTTGAGCCATAGCGTTCCATGTTTAGCATTTCCTGTGCAGTATAAGACCCCATCTAACTGTGTTACAGTAGTATCTAGCCTTGTACCAGCATTAACAAAAGATTTAACAGGCACTGTCCTACCCTATTCTGAGTGCAGTGTTTTCAAACATAAAACAATCCCATTCTTATAAGGAATGGTAACTAACCTTAAAATGGAAGTGGGCAGGGGACAATGGTTGCCCTAATCGTAGAATCCCCTACAGTGTAGAAAGAGGCCATTTGAGTCTGCAAAGACCATTCTACCCAGATTCCAAACCCCTACTCTATTCCCATCACCCTGTATTTACTATGGCGAACCTCCACATCCTTGGATACTACAGGCAATTTACCACAGCCAATCCACCTACCCACCACATCTTTGGATTGTGGAAGGAAACCCATACAGACACAGGGAGAAAGTGCAAACTCTACACAGACAGTCACCCAAGGCTGGACTTGAACCCAGCTCCCTGGTGCTGTAAGGTAGCAGTGCTAACCACTGTGCCACCATGCTGCCCAAAATCATGGATAGCTGTCTCATGACTGTTGGCTGAAAGGGTTCAGACAATTGAGTTACTGAGTAGAGATAGCCAGCCCTAATAATCTTTACCAATTTGGATAGGTGGGGAGAACAAGGGAAGAACAAAGACAAATGCCAGCAAAGAATGCCACAAAAATCTGCAACACATTTGGCATGTGGGAGGATGCAGTCTATACTCCTCCATTCTCCAGAACAGTGAAACATTCTCATCTGCCATGGGTTGTTTACTTTATTTTGCCTAATTAAGAAATGTATCATATGATCATACCTAAACTGCTGTTTCTTAACACACACAATAAATGAGCAGAAAATTGCTACAAGTCAGTGACTGCCTATATTAGTTAAGTGTGATCATAAACCCCCTGAAAATCAACAATACAACTACGTAAGAAGGCTGGACAATATTCAGGTTGGAATGTTAAGGAATGAACCCAATTAATGAAGAACTTGAAATGTTAAGAATTGAAAACAAGTCATGAAGAATTTGAATCTTTACCAAAAGCAAAATGATCAATGGTTTTGCATCAGAAAGGCCTGGAGCTGTTTGCTCTGAAACTAGAAGCTTGAGGCAAATTGCAAAACAGACACAGACATGACTTGATCCAAAAGAATGCTTAACAGAACAAAAAACAATGAGAGGTGCTTTTCCAGAGCAATGGGATTTTTATTAAAGCTTGCTTTTAAGAAAGCATCAGATGAGGCCTGTACTCTCTGACACCAATAGAAAGTCGAGGCATTCAAAGAGATCTCCTCTTGAGCTGAGACGGGAACAAAAAATTCTCGATTTATACTTTGATTGTATTCTTCAATGCATTATTTGCTTGAATATTCCACACTCATTTTAAGTGGGTTTGAAAATTTCATGCATATTTTAAATGGATTTATTACAGGATTGTTACTGCTAAGTAGATTTGTTGCTGTATATTTTTCTGGTAGATTTATTATTTCAATATTTATTTTTCGGTAAATTGCCTATTTTAATTGTTCTATAATTTATAACATTGTAACCTTTAATATAATGGAATCCTGAATTAATTCTTCTCATAAAATACCATTAAGCAATCATCTACAAATTGTAGACTCATACTTTTGAACTCAGGACCCAAAAAGACTCTCCACAATTCTTAAATTTAGGATTCCATGTACTGAGATAAGTTAATCTTAATCCTTACAGTGTGGAAGCAGGCCATTCAGCCCATACCAAACCTACACAGAGCATATTACCCTCGACATTTCCTATGGCTAATCCACCTAGCCTGCATATCCCTAGACACTGTGGGCAATTTAGCATGGCTGATCCATCTAACCTGCATATGTTTGGACTGTGGGAGGAAACCCATGCAGACACGGGGAGAACATGCAAATGTCACACAGGCAGTCACCTGAAAATGGAATTGAATCCGAGTCCCTGGTGCTATGAGGCAGCAGTGCTAACCACTGAGCCACTGGGAAGATTTCTCTATAGCAATATACCTGGTAAGTATATTTCATTCTGAGATACCTTTGGTAGACTGAACACTTCTGTGGGTGAGGACATTTTCGTTTAGGAGTATGTCTATAGCTGGTAATGGTGACTAGCTTCCTACAATGATTTTATTCACACTAAGTTGATGACTGAGGCTAGCAATACATTCAACTGAAATAAACACAAAATAATGTGAAAGTTCAAAGTCTGAAAGTAAAATAGGAAATGTTGAAGAAACTCAGCAGGTCTGGCAGAATCTGTGGAGAAACAGAGTAAACGTTACAAGACCAAAAAATTGGGAAGAAGAGTCATTTTGAATTCTTCCTCCACAGAAGCTGCCAGACCTATTGAGTTTCTCTAGCATTTTCTGTTGTTATTTATAATAAATACAACTGGATAGGTTTACCTTTGTGGAAGGTGAAAATAGTAGAACCAAAATATGGACCAATAACTCAATATACATTTGTGCCACATGAGTGCCAGGAAATTACCATTTTCAATGACTGTCAAATAATGTCTCTTTGACATTCAATGGTATTGTTATCACTGGTCCTCAGCATTAACATTCTCAGAGTTACTATTGACTAGAAACTGAATAGGTTAACTTTATGATGGCTTCAAGAGTGGTCAGAAACTGGGAACTCTGTGCTGAGTAACTCACCTCCTGACTCCCCAAAATGTGCGCAATCTACAAGACGCAAGTCAGAAATGTGATGATGGGATACCTTCCACGTGCCTGGAACAGTACAACACTCAACCATCCAGAAGCAAACAGCCCATGTAAAAGATACCCTATCCACCACTCCCTCAATCACCAATTCTCAGTGATAACAGTGTGTATCGTGTACAAGCTCACTGCAGCACCTCACTATGGTCCCTTCAACAGTATCTTGCAAACCCGGGACTACTATCATTTAGAAGGACCAGGGCAACAGTTGCATAGGAACACCACCACCTAAAGGTTCCCCTCCAAGCCATATGCCATCTTTACCTGTTCTGTCATTGTCAATGAATCAAATCCTGGAACAACCTTTCTAACAACATTGTGGATGCACTTCCACCCCAGGGACTACAGTGGTTCACAAAGGCTGTTGTCACCCGCTGCTTGAGGGCTGTCAGGAATGTGTGACAAATGCTAACTCCCTGAATGGTGGCAACATTCCATGAACCAATTAGTAAAAGACTAATTATTATTAATTATTAATATAAGGGAGAGAAAATGGAAAGAAAGAAATGTGCAGAGATTTCCCAGGGTAAAGTTGCCTTCCTTTTGATCCAAGCAATGCCGCAGCACTATCCTACATCTGTTTGATCTAAATCTATGACTAGCCAAATTCTCTGAACAGGTTGAGCGCAGGCATCCTGATAACTAGTACAAGGTACTGGTGTACAGTGAAATCATATGCAGTAATTTCAGCCTGAAGAATCCCAGGCTCTTTCATGACTTTACCATCCAAAAAGATTAGGCTTTTCCAAAAGTGCTCACAAACATAAATAACCACGCACCAATTTTCTGCTAGTGACATGCATAAACATGAGAATTATGTAAAGGTGCTGTGAATTATAATTAAATAGAATATTCTGTAACAAAAATGATTAGATCCAACCAAAACATTCTTTGTCCATATTTTTCAATTATCTTCACCTCTCTCGGTTTTGTGGCATTTATTTTAATTATAAATTGCTGCTTCATGGTGCGGTTGTTTTCTTGCATTGAAGGTGTTTTTTTTTGTTGCTTATCATCCTACAAGGACAACTGGTGGCACTAGGGGAATCCATCACTTTTTTGCTTTGTGAAAGTGCATAAATAAACATCTATTTAACTGAAAAGACTAATAACACCTGTAGCTGTGTCTAATGCAACATCTGCCAGTATTTTCATTACAGTGTTTCTGCCATTTTCTACAATTTACAAGGTAGACTGCATACATGAGACAGATCGTACAGGCATCTCTGGGAATAAGTAATTTAAAACGTAGAGAAGTTACAGAACTATCATATTTTCAACTGTGTTCCTCATATTGTGTAAACTTTGGGCATTTGCTCAGTCCTTTAACTCCCGGACTGCCAATTTGCAGCCCAAGATGGTGAGTATTTTCCCAGCTCCAGTACTGTCATCAATACCCCTCACAAACAGCAACCTAGGAAGTCGAGGTGTGATTCATGCTCTTCCAACCCCCCCCCCCCCCTTGCCATCTCAGCCTCCTTCAGGAACAATAAAATGTCGACGATTGCTCCACACAATCAGTAACTAATGAAATACAGCGACTGTTATTCAGGCAAGTCTCCCTGGAGTCTCTTCTCCAATAATGTGCTCAGATTGGAACTGAGTAGAGTGGGACAAGCATTCATATCCATTTCTGATCTGAGGCATTGCTTGTTTGAAAAAAAGACAAAACCATATTTCTTTTTTACAGTATTGGTCCTTTAATCAAATGGTAGGTGGGGAATCCACATAGACCAGTAGCAGGTCTAATATTGTTGAAATGCCCTAAATTCTTTTCAGGGATGGCCAACGATAACTGAACACCCAGCAACAATTAGGAAGGAATGAGTTTGAAGTGATTGAGGGTGTAATCAAAAGGATAGGTTTTTAATGATAAATGGCTGTTGGTAATTGTTACAGAACTTGAGAATTGTTGAAAAAAGGCAGAGATATCAAAACATTTTTGTTTTGCACTCGCCAGAACAAGTCACGGGATTACCAATTCAAGGAGAAACCCATGATTTATACTGCATGAAGGGACAGCACTGTTTGATTGGCAAGTCAACTTGAATTGGTAGACTAGCTGATATTGAGAATGCACTAATTAATGAAGATAGACAGTTAACAGCCAGGCTTTGGTTAAATTTTAAACCAGACAGCTTGACTCTGATTTGCCTGGTCACTGTCTTGTGAAATAAAGCAGTGGATAGCTGTTACCTATTTTATTGAACAAAAAGAAAATCAAAGAACTGCAAATGCTGGGAATCAGAAACAAAATCAGAAATTGCTGGAAAAAATCATCACCGAAGGCAGCATTTGTGGGGAGAAAGCAGAGTTAATGTTTCAGGTCCCAGTGACTCTTCTTCAGAACAGTTCTGACAGGTGGAGCTGGAGCCAGGAGAGAAAAATAACGGGGCAAAGTAGTGGGTAAAGCTCAGCCCTGGCACATGAGTGGCTGCTAATGGAGGCCGTTAGTGGCTGACAATGGGGTAGTTTGTGTTGGCAGTTCAAGTAATGACAAGGCCTGGTGTGTGGGGGGGTTGGGACAAGGACGAAGGAAAAGGTGCTCAGGCCCTAAAGTTATTCACCTTTATAGGGAATCCAGAAGATTGCAGTGTTCCCAAATGGAAACTGAAGTGTTGTTTTTCCAGCTTGCAATGAGCTTCGCTGGAGCACTGCAGCAAGCCCGAGACAGAGATGATGGCTAGGGAACAGGCTGGAGAAAGTGAGGACTGCAGATGCTGGAGATCAGAGTCGAGAGTGTAGTGTTGGAAAAGCACAGTTGGTCAGGCAGTATCCAAGGAGCAGGAGAATCAACGTTTCGGGCATAAGCTCTTCATCAGGAATTTCCAGCGCTACACTCTCGACAGGGAACATGGTGGTATGTTGAAATGGCAGGCAACTCGATGCTCAGGTTCATTTTTGAAGACAGAGTGTAGGTGTTCTGCAACAAGCGGTTGCCTGGTCTGTGCCTTGTCTCCCCAATATAGAGACCACACTGTGAGCAGTGGGTACAGTAGACAAGATACGCTATTCGATACGATCTGTCAGTCTTTGAGACAAAAGACTTACATACCTGGCATCGTAGTAACAATGAAAGATTTTAAAAATTGCTAAGCCTTTGCAAGGTAATGGTGGTTGTGGGTTTGTGGGGGGAGTGGAGGGAATGAAATTCAAACTGTGGAGTAGAGGGCTGGAAGTTCTGTTATTGACAGTGAAACTAGGATAGAATAAGAGGGAATAGTGGAGTCAGAAGAGTGGAGGCTGTGAATCTGGGCTGCGGAATGTAGTAGAGAAGGAATGAAAACAAACAAGGTAATGATTTGCAAATGCGAATGAAGATCTGAAAATTAAGGGAGCTAGGAAGACAGGATAGGAGAGGATTGGCAGAGTTAAAGGTTGACATACAGTGTTTAGGAAGCCAATGAGGAAGATGTTAAATTGTAATTACAGTGGTTAGAGGTCAGCTGCACTAAAGACAGCTCAGTCACTTGCCAAGGTCCAAATCAATATCATTAGCAACTCAGATTGAGTTCTGCAGGAGGAGGAGAACTGGAGAACAGAAGTTTGAGTGGAGGGGGAGTCACTGAACATTAGCTGGTATTTGTTCATTATAGCCAGATTTGGAAGGACATTCCTTTTGTTTCTCAGCAACACATCAGCATAAACATTAAAAAAAATTGTCCACTGACAATAACTGCTCTAGCGCTTTCTTGCCAGATGCAGACAAGGCAATATTGAATGAAGTGGGTCTAGCAACTGCCTGTTCAGGGTTGTCATATTTCCTGGAGGGGTTTTGAAACAGATGTTATTTCCGTCAAATACCAATGCAATGGGTTAAATTCTGTTTCAAGTGGCACCATAAACCTTTTGGAAACTGCCTTCATCAATATGGCCCATTCCTCAGGCACAGCTTGGGTTGTGAGACTTCTTGTCACAAAATAGATCCTGTCACCCCAATTTTAGGAATGATTAATATGTAATGATAGCCAATTCCCACTTTCCCACCCACAGCCCATGTCTCTGGCAGGTGTCTATCAAATAACTTGGAGCACAATTGGAGAAAGCAATTGAAATTGAATATTTGAAGTGCAAAACAGATCCCACACACACACAATGGAATAGCAATGATTTGACTGTCCTTTGAAACTGAATTAAATTAAATTTTAATAGATCAATGTTAAAATAATGGTCAGTGCTTTCATTCCCAGCATGGGAAAGCTCCCCTTTAAAGATATGCATTTTGAAGGAGTTTTTTAGATTATGATATGAAGGAGGCAGCATAAAAATGGACAGGCTACACACCACAGGTTTAATATTTAATGTCTCTTGTAGAAGCTGCAAGGTGGAATGCTCAATTTTAAAATAGTCAAATAATTTCTTGGATTATGCTTTAAAATGTTCAATGCTGGAGAAGGAACTGGCATTGCTAAGGAACAACATGCTGACTACAAAAGAGTCAAGACAGGAGCTAGACCTTCCTGTACCCTGTCCTTACTGAGATGATATTGAGAAACTGTACAGAAATCCTGCCTGTGGCAAGGTGGATGAGGAATGGATTGCTCCACACCACAAATGAAGTTAATAGTTTAGATTTAATTGGTTTTTAGTAACTATGGCTGCTACTGGGCTTTTAGCCAAAATCTAACACTAAAACATTAAGCTTCAACCTGCAGGACTAGTGTGCTGTTTCAGCATCGAACGGATGCCAAATGCATTTTTTTTCATCCCGCCTATCGGATGTAATGCTTAAAGCAATACTATTTAAGGACCTTCTGGGTTGGAAAAAAAACACAACATATGTTCAACACTGAAACACATTAAAGTTGGATTTGCTTTCTTCATTCTGAATTTCTCATTAAATAAAATACTCAAAATTATGTATGTATTACTGTGACTCAAATGTATGCAGAGGCAGGTTGAGATGAGTGATGAATGACCTGCTTAAATATCTGCTCCACACCAAATAGGAGAGAGTTCAAGGACAGCAATTTTTTGACTGAATATAGCCCAAGTAAGTAATTATAGATCTTTAAGTATCACTCTTTTTCAAGGAATTAAAAAATAAGAAGAGATGGTCTGAGTACATAGCAGAATCGGGTTTGGCTCCAACACCAAACTAAACTGCAAATGGACAGTAATAACATGGGGGAATGGGCAAAAAGTGGTAGATAAAATTCAAGTGTAATATACTGTGGTCAAAGAACAGCAGTAATTACACTCTGAATGGAAGTATCTTCGGTGCTGTGGTTGAATGCAGAGATTAAAGACAGCACCTCAGGTGGCTATAAAAAAAACTAATTAAATTCTAAATTTTATATCAAGAGAAGTATAGAGCATAAATGCCAAGAGGTAATGGTAAGCCTGCATAAAACCTTAACAAGACCTGAATGAGGGCATAGCGTGCAAAATTGGGTTTCATCCTTTCAGAAAATTGCTGAGGCTTTAGAGAGAATGCAAAACAGATTCATTAGAATAATACCAGCCAAGAGGAAGTACAGACTCCAAAGAAAGACTTGAAAGATTTGTCTCTGTCAGATTACTGGGTGAGATAAAAGCTTAAAAATCATGAAAGGATGGATCAGTTTAGAGCAATGTGTTTTTGGTGGATCAGAGATTGAGAACAAGGGACATGGATTGTGAGAGATTTAGGAGGCAGGTAGAAGGAACGTCACTTTGAATGTTTTGAGATTGTGGAATTCCAATCTGAGGTGGCAGAAATTATGTCAACATGGGATGAGGAATGAAAGAACAAAGTTGAAGGAATATGACAACAGGGTGGATAAATGTAAGGGATTGATTGGGCGGAATTGCATCGTGGTAATTGTTTCTTTGTACCTTTACTAATGGAAAGAGGAAACAGTTCCTGAGTGATTCAAAGTTGGTGCGGTTAGGGTTGTTAGACCAAAGGACACCTGAGCATCAACTAACACTGATGTTATGGAAATTGAAATGAATACGTAGTTAGTGTTGAAATCACTGGAGAATTTTATTTTATTACAGCCCAATTTTCTTTCTTTCCCTCACAGAGTAAATATATTTAACTACAGTATCTAATAAACGTATATGTTAGAACTGAGCAATATCTGTACCAGGTTGTTCTGTCAGTCACATCTTGTTGTTTAACTCTAAGTTACCTGCAACAGTAGTAGACTCACCAACTTTAAGGGCATTTAAATGGTCATTGGATAAGCATATGGACGAGAATAGAACAGTGTAGGTTAGATGGGCTTCAGATTGGTTTCACAGGTTGCCGCAACTTCGAGGGCTGAAGGGCCTGTATTGCGCTGTAATGTTCTATGTTAAGTTATTACTGCTGCTACTACTGTCCATTTCATGTGTAAGTACTGCCAGTTTGGGACAACCATAGAGCAGATGGCTTCTTAAGAAATCTTGCTACTGCACAGGAATGGAAAGCAGCATATAGTGAAGGAACTTCAATGAATGAATTAAGCTAACCATAAGTAGGAAATCACAAAAATAATTTCTTAAAACGATTGAGATAAAATTATTTATTTGAAAGTACGACTTATTTCCAGGATATGACAACTAGAATATACCATGGAACAAGATTTAATACTGTGAAACTGCCAACTCTGTATTGAATTCCTCCTTGAGGCCTGAATTTTTTTTTCACCTTGTGCTGGTCCAGTACAAAAGCTGAACTGAACACGTGAATCAATCTCATTATTGATTGGTAGTCAGTCTCCTACCAGTGCTACCTACCTCATTATTGATTGGTAGTCAGTCTCCTACCAGTGCTCATGTGTGTCCACCTTAGAAAGTTGAAACAAGCCTGAGGGGCTCTAGTTCCATCCAATAGAACAATTGCACATGCAGCAGCATGGATTGAAGATAGCAAGTCAAGCAGCAGTGAACTAGCTTCATACTGCTCCTAATAGGAAGATTAAGGAACCGAAGTTGAATATTCAATCCATCAATTCTACTCCTCCATTCAAATACATTAAGGCTGAGCTTCAATGCAGTTTTACTTGCCCTTTTTTGGTCCATACGCCTTGATACCTGGACTTGAGACAGCACGATGGCTCAGTGGTTAGCATTGCTGCCTCCCAGCACCAGGTACCTGGGTTCGATTCTACCCTTGGATGACTGTGTGGAGTTTGCTTGTATCTATGTGGGTTTCCTCCCATGGTCCAAAGATGTGCAGGTTAGATAGATTGGCCATGTTAAATTGTCCATAACTTCCAGGGATGTATAAGTTAGGTGGATTAGCCTTGAGAATTACAGGGGTGGGTCTGGGGAAATGCTCTTTGGAGGGTCGAAGTGGACTTGATGAACCGAATGGCCTGTTCCCACACTGTAGCAACTCTATAATAAAATCTCTCTTTCACTCTTTGAAGCTCCACCCATCCTAACATTCACAGATGAGAATGCTCCAAATTTCTATTAGTTCCTGCATAGAAAACAAATCTTGAATTCCCTCTTAACTGATCATGGAATTCATTGCCACGGAGCGCAGTGGAGGCTGGGACATTGAATGCCTTCAAGGCAGAGATTGATAAATTCTTGATCTCGTAACGAATTAAGGGCTACAGGGAGTAGCGGGTAAGTGGAGCTGAAATGCCCATCACCCAGGATTAGTGACGGAGTGGACTCCATGGGCCGAATGGCCTCACTTCCATTCCTATGTCTTATGGTCTAAATGCTCTAGTTCCAGCTTTAACATTATGTTCCTTGTTCTTGATTGATCCTGTTTGATTGATAACTGTTTCTACCCTATGGAATTCATTCAACATTTAAAAAATATTGATCAGATCACCATGCAATCCTCTACACTCAAGGCAAATTTATGCTCCCGGTACTCATAATTTAACCTTTAATTATATGCACGCAACCTGAGCATATACACCTGCAGTAGAAAATAACTGCCTAATTCTCCACTGGTCATTTCCATCTCGCATATCAGGGCCACTTACCCAATTATGTTGTAATTTCTTTTCCTTTATTCTGTAATGATGCATGGGTTTGATGGCAGGACACCAGGTGTTGCCCACCTGTAAATGGCAGATATTAGTAAACTAGATGGGTCTTTATAACAATCAATGGTGGTTTCATAGTCACCATTATTGACAATAGCTATTATTTCGAGATTTTTTTTATAATATATTTTTATTAAGAAAAAATATATTTTTAAATATTACAACAAATACAAAACAATGCAATTCAAAACAGTACAAAAATAGTACAAAACTAAACCCAAATAATAAAAACTAATTCCCCAACCCACCGTCCTATACGAATGTATAAACATATATAGAGAAGTATAAAATTTTAAAAAAACCTAAACTAGCTATTTAACTAACTAAATAAATACCTAACAACAAACAAATAAATAGTAATAACTCAGCCCAGCCAAACAAAACACTCATACATTCACAGTTCCTCCTCCCTGGATATTAGACTCATGAAATACAATCGTTACGGCTATATAAAAGTCCTTGTTAGTGTGGCAGATAAATCTGTGTCCAGGTATTTCAAAAAGGGTTGCCATGTCTTGTAAAAATTCTCAGTTTTGTGGTGTACCATATTTGTGAGAAAATCCAGGGGAATATGCTCCATAACAATCTTCCGCCAACCTGACAGGCCTGGGGGGTTTTCTGATATCCAACCTAGCAAGATATTCTTCCTTGCACAGAATGTAAGAATATTGAAAAGTTTTGCCTTATGCGCGTCTGCAGGAAATACAATGGGTAGGCCCAAAAGGAGTGAAATAGGATCCTTCTCCACCCCTACACCTAAAATCCTCTCCATTGCACCTGCCACAGCGCTCCAATATGTTTGAAGCCTGTCACAAGAGCAAAGACAATGGGTAAGAGTATTCGTACAGACCTTACACTTGGGACATGCTGAAGATATCCCTGGTTTAAATTTTGACAAACGGTCTGGGGCTAAGTGGACCCTGTGGAGAATCTTCAACTGTAAAGCATGGGTCCTATTGCAAATTGATATCTTCCTTGCATTCTCCCAAATATCCTCCCATGCCTCTGAAGAAACTTCAACACCCAGCTCTCTTTCCCACATCTTGCAGAGTCGATCAGACTCATCTGAGGTGGCACTCCCCAGTTGGTGATATAGAGTACTGACAGAGAGTGTACTCTTAGCCCTTAGTACCCCTCTTTCTATGTCAGATTTGTAGGGATCAGTCAAAAGTGTGGTCCTTTTTTGAATAAAATCCCTAACTTGAAAAAAACGAAAGAGGTCTCTATTAGGTAACTCGTACTTCCGTATTAACTGATCGAAGGACATCATTACATCTTCCTCAAATAAATCACCCATGCAAGATATACCCCTAGCTGCCCAACGTTTAAATCCTAAATCTATCATACCTGGTTGAAAACTCGGCATACCCACTAAAGGTGTAAACAAAGATGTTTTGCCAATATTACCTTCCCTCTGCCGAATTGCACTCCATGCTTTAACAGTATTGATGACTATGGGGTTATGGCAATATTCCCTAACTGTCCTCACCTTGTCCAAAAACAGCAAACTGGTAAGGGGGCACCTTGCCTGGTAGGCTTCGATATCTAGCCATATTGAAAGAGGGTCCCCACAAACCCAATCACTTACGTAGGTCAAAAGTGAGCTTCATTGGTAATTTTTAATGTCTGGAAGGTCTACTCCCCCCAATCTGTGAGGCAACTGCAGTTTGGCTAATTTAATGAGGGGCCGTTTATGGTGCCAGATAAAGGAGCTGAACCAACTGTCAGTCTCCTGAGAGTTTGTTTATTGAAAATCAGGGGGAGCATCCGTATAGGGTATAGCAAACGAGGGAGAATATTCATCTTAATAAGCGCTATCTGACCCAACCATGAGACTGGAAGTACGTCCCATCTTTGGAGAGCTTGTTTAATTTTTTCAAATAATTGAATAAAATTGACTTTGAACAGCCAATCCAGAACTGGAGTAATGAATATGCCCAAATACACAAAACCCCCCTCTGACCACCTAAATGGGAATCTACAGTCACTCTCAAGAGCCAACTCTTTCGTAAGACCACCCATAGGCATAGCCTCTGATTTAGCAAAATTAATCTTATACCCTGAAAAAGCGCCAAACACGTGAATGCATTGTATCAGGCAAGGCACTGAGACTGCTGGATTTGTCAAGAAAATTAGAACATCCATCTACATACAGTGAGATCTTATGTAATTTTGACCCCACTTCTGGAGCTGATATATTGAGATCCCCACGAATGGCCTCTGCCAACAGTTCAATCACCAACGTAAAAAGTAATGGTGAAAGGGGACAGCCCTGCCGGCTGCCCCTAGAAATATTAAAATTGCTTGATCGTACCCCGTTGGTAATGACCGCAGCGAGAGGTACACTGTAGAGAACCTTGACCCATCTTATGAAAACTTCGCCCAGACCAAACCGGTCTAGAGTATAGAAAAGGTACGGCCACTCAACTCGGTCAAATGCCTTCTCTGCATCTAAAGAAATCACCAATCCCTATATTGACTGTTGTTGACATGCTTGAATTATGTTAAGCAACCTCCTAACATTATTGGAGGATCTGCGACCCTTTATGAAGCCCGTCTGATCCTCTTTAATAATAGAAGGTAACACAGTCTCCAGCCTTAACGCAAGAGCCTTAGAAAGGATCTTAAAGTCCACATTTAAGAGCAGATGGGCCTGTATGAAGCACAGTCTACCAGATCCTTCCCTTTTTTAAGGATAAGTGAAATATTGGCCTCTCGCAGAGATGGTGGGAGACAAACATGACTGTATGAATCATTAAACATATTTAGCAGTGGGCCTGATAGTATACTTATAAATTCCTTATAGAATGCATTGGGAAGTCCATCAGGACCGGGCGCCTTCCACTCTGAAGCTGCCTCACAGCTTCCTGCACTTTGTGCTCTGATAATGGGGCATTGAGAAAGGACTGTTATTCTGGAGTCACACCCAGGAGCTTCAGATCTCTAAAAACGGATTCCATTTTGGCCGGACCCTCCTCACAATACTCAGATTGGTATAACTTAGAGTAGAATCTCTGGAATGCCACATTAATCTTTTTAGAATTACATGTTAGGTTCCCAGACCCTTCCCAAATCACTGTAATGGTTTGTGGGGCACTTCTCTTTCTGGCAAGGTATGCTAAGTATTTGCCTGGTTTGTCACCTTGCTTGTATAACCTTTGCTTTGCAAAAGCCAGCCCCTTCTTTACCGTCTGCGTGAGCATGGGATTTAGTGCAGACCGCAGCGCCGTAATCCTCTGTAGTTTGACCAACGAGGGTTTGCCAAAGTAGGCCTTCTCGGCTGCCTTCAAATGTGCTTCAAGGAGACGTTGCTGCTCACCCTTCTGCCGCTTCCTACTTGTGGAATATGAAATAACTAACCCCCTAGCATAAGCTTTGGCAGTTTCCCAGAGAACAGATGAGCTATTAACCGAGCCTATATTGATGTCTAGGAATGCCCGAAATTCCCTGGAGAAATACTCCTCAAACTTGCTGTCCATGAGAATAAATGGGTCCATTCGCCAGTACCTTGAATCCACTGTAACATCCTTAATTTTAACCATCAGGTACACTGGAGCATGATCAGAAATGGCACTATTACCAATCGTACAGGATGCCACCAGATCCAGGGTTACCGCAGGGGTCAGAAAAAAATCAATCCTCGTGTGACATCTATGCGGATTGGAGAAAAACGTGAAATCCCTACCTGTAGGGTGGAGACACCTCCAGATGTCCACCAATCCTAATTCCCCACACAAACCCAATAACTGTTTAGTTTGTGCCGAGGGTATCGAGGGACCTTTAGGCAACCTGTCTACTGTGGGGTCCATGAGGCAGTTAAAATCTCCCCCTATAATGATGTGCCGAGACTTGAGACTTATCAGTTTAGAAAAAGCATCTACCAAGAATTTAAGAGGCTGAGTTGGGGGATAATAAACATTTAAAATGCCATATTCTTCCCCATTTATCAAGGCTTTAAGAATTACAAATCTCCCATATGTGTCTTTAACATATTCCAACAATTTAAGTGAGAGAGTTTTCCTAACCAATATAGCCACTCCCCTACTTCTGGTATTAAATGATGAAAAATAAACTCGGTCAAAGCCGTTCTGCTGTAATTTCAGATGCTCCTTGTCATCCAAATGTGTCTCCTGTAGCAAAGCAAAATCCACCTCCTTTCTAAGACTCAAGAGTACCTTCTTCCTCTTAATTGGTGAGTGACTTCCCTTGATATTCCAGGTACACTATTTAATCAAATCATTAGCCATAATCTTCTGCAATTACATTTAAATTCCAGAGAGGAGGAACCCGAACCACAAATTGCTGAGCCTTAGTGTGGCATGATCCACCAAATATAAAAACTACATAAACTAAAACCACTACATTTAACAAACCTACAAAATTATTAAAAATAAAAAAAACAACAAAAAGCAGAAAACAAACCAACATATAAAGCGCCAATAGCGCTGAGTAGGGGAACTCACCCCCTGCCCCGAGGGGGCAACTACCTGTCCCGAACTGCCCATAAATAGGCACCTAACCATCTCAACCACCTTCACTTTTCCCAGCTAGAGCTGCATCGCAAGCACAAGTTAAAAAGAATAAACGCCCCATAGAATATCAATATGAATAAAAATAACATTCTTTTATTAAAAAAGGGGGGAATAAATACCTCACCCATCCTTTAGTATGTCCTAACTTAGAAATTTAAAATGTACATCTTAACCATCGCCAGACATAGTTTGAACCAAATTATTATCAATAGAGGTAAAAAAAGGGGAAAAACAAAGCTCCAACCGGATTTCCTCCATTTCTTTTACAGAATGATAAACGCATACCCAAGCAACGATATTTATACATACGACAATTGTTTAACTTAGGTTAGTTTGTCCACAAAGTCTCTTGCCTTCTCCGATGTGTCAAAGAGATGCTTGGGTCCATCTAAGGTGATCCGAAGCACTGCCGGATATCTCAGGGAGTACTGAATCCCAAGCTCCTTCAAGCTTCTCTTGACATCATCATATGATTTTCGTTTCTGGATCACTGCCACTGAAAAGTCCTGAAAAAACATGATCTTAGACCCCTCGTAAATTAGGGCCTTTGGATCCTTTCCCTGGAGTCTGGAAGCCTCCATGACTCTCTCCTTATCCCGGTAATGATGGAACCGCACCAGGAAAGGACGAGGGCATTGACCCAGACCCGAACTCCGTGCTGCGACCCGGTGAGCCCTCTCTATCTTCAATCCTCTCATGCCAGTCTCCAAGTCAAGGAATTTCGGAAGCCAATCTTCAACAAATTCTGCAGGCCGCTCACCTTCCTTACCCTCAGGCAGACCGATGATCCGAATGCTTTTTCTCCTGCCCCTGTTTTCAAGATCATCCACTTGGTCACGCAAATTACGAACCTGCATCTTCAGGGCTTGGATCTCTTCCTTGAATGAACTGGCATCAGCTTCCACCACAGTGATCCTGTTCTCCACCTTATCCGTCCTCTTCTCCAGGTCTCCCAGCTGCTGCTCATACTTCTGCAGCATGAAAGAGACTGGAGCCAGCTTATCTTCAATCTGTTTCCCCAACATCTTGCAAGATTTCGAGAGCTGGTTCAGCAGGTCCTGGAGAGTAATCTGCTCTGAGGTTGCTGCAGGCCTGGCCTCAGATGCTCCTCCTCCCTTTTAGGCATTTCTGGACAGCTGAAAATACAGTTAAGAGCTGAAAATGTGTTGCTGGAAAAGCGCAGCAGGTCAGGCAGCATCCAAGGAACAGGAGAATCGACGTTTCGGGCATAAGCCCTTCTTCAGGAATGAGGAAAATGTGTCCAGCAGGCTAAGATAAAAGGTAGGGAGGACGGACTTGGGGGAGGGGTGTTGGAATTGCGATAGGTGGAGGGAGGTCAAGGTGAGGGTGGGGGCGGAGTGGGGTGGGGGCGGAGAGGTCAGGAAGAAGATTGCAGGTTAGGAAGGCGGTGCTGAGTTCGAGGGATTTGACTGAGACAAGGTGGGGGGAGGGGAAATGAGGAAACTGGAGAAATCTGAGTTCATCCCTTGTGGTTGGAGGGTTCCCAGGCAGAAGATGAGGCGTTCTTCCTCCAACCGTCGTGTTGCCATGATTTGGCGATGGAGGAGTCCAAGGACCTGCATGTCCTTGGTGGAGTGGGAGGGGGAGTTAAAGTGTTGGGCTACGGGGTGGTTGGGTTGGTTGGTCCGGGTGTCCCAGAGGTGTTCTTTGAAACGTTCCGCAAGTAGGCGGCCTGTCTCCCCAATATAGAGGAGGCCACATCGGGTGCAGCGGATGCAATAGATGATGTGTGTGGAGGTGCAGGTGAATTTGTGGCGGATATGGAAGTGTCCCTTGGGGCCTTTGAAGGAAGTAAGGGGGGAGGTGTGGGCGCAAGTTTTGCATTTCTTGCAGTTGCAGAGGAAGGTGCCGGGAGTGGAGGTTGGGTTGGTGGGGGGTGCGGACCTGACGAGGGAGTCACGGAGGGAGTGGTCTTTTCGGAACGCTGATAGGGGAGGGAAATATATCCCTGGTAGTGGGGTCCTTTTGGAGGTGGCGGAAATGACGGCAGATGATACGTTGTACATGGAGGTTGGTGGGGTGGTAGGTGAGGACCAGTGGGGTTCTGTCCTGGTGGCGGTTGGAGGGGCGGGGCTCAAGGGCAGAGGAGCGGGAAGTGGAAGAGATGCGGTGGAGGGCATCGTCGACTACGTCGGGCGGGAAATTGCGGTCCTTGAAGAAGGAGGCCATCTGGGTTGTACGGTTTTGGAACTGGTCCTCCTGGGAGCAGATGCGGCGGAGACGAAGGAATTGGGAATATTGGATGGCGTTTTTACAGGGGGCTGGGTGGGAGGAGGTGTAGTCTAGGTAGCTGTGGGAGTCGGTCGGTTTATAGTAAATGTCCGTGTTGATTCGGTCACCCGAGATAGAAATGGCGCATCTCTTCCACTTCCCGCTCCGCCGCCCTTGATCCCCGCCCCTCCAACCGCCACCAGGACAGAACCCCACTGGTCCTCACCTACCACCCCACCAACCTCCATGTACATCGTATCATCTGCTGTCATTTCCACCACCTCCAAACGGACCCCACCACCAGGGATATATTTCCCTCCCCTCCCCTATCAGCATTCCAAAAAGACCACTCCCTCCGTGACTCCCTCGTCAGGTCCGCACCCCCCACCCACCCAACCTCCACTCCCGGCACCTTCCCCTGCAACCGCAAGAAATGCAAAACTTGCGCCCACACCTCTCCCCTTACTTCCCTCCAAGGCCCCAAGGGACACTTCCATATCTGTCACAAATTCACCTGCACCTCCACACACATCATCTATTGCATCCGCTGCACCCGATGTGGCCTCCTCTATATTGGGGAGACAGGCTGCCTACTTGCGGAACGTTTCAGAGAACACCTCTGGGACACCCGGACCAACCAACCCAACCACCCCGTAGCCCAACACTTTAACTCCCCCTCCCACTCCACCAAGGACATGCAGGTCCTTGGACTCCTCCATCGCCAGACCATGGCAACACGACGGTTGGAGGAAGAGCGCTTCATCTTCTGCCTGGGAACCCTCCAACCACAAGGGATGAACTCAGATTTCTCCAGTTTCCTCATTTCCCCTCCCCCCACCTTGTCTCAGTCAAATCCCTCGAACTCAGCACCGTCTTCCTAACCTGCAATCTTCTTCCTGACCTCTCCGCCCCCACCCCACTCCGGCCTATCACCCTCACCTTGACCTCCCTCCACCTATCGCAATTCCAACGCCCCTCCCCCAAGTCCGTCCTCCCTACCTTTTATCTTAGCCTGCTGGACACACTTTCCTCATTCCTGAAGAAGGGCTTATGCCCGAAACGTCGATTCTCCTGTTCCTTGGATGCTGCCTGACCTGCTGCGCTTTTCCAGCAACACATTTTCAGCTCCGATCTCCAGCATCTGCAGACCTCACTTTCTCCTTGAAATTACAGTTAAGTCAATTTTTAAATGTTTCTTGGGGATCCACAATCTTTCCAACACCCCAAGAAATCCTGATGACCTGGGTTGGGTGGGTTAAAGGACTGTCCTGCTCCTGCTGCGATGCGAAGCTCTGCAGTGTGATCTTCTCAGATCGCCACCATCTTAGATCCCCCCATTATTTCCAGATTTATTAAACTTGAATTCTATCAGCTGCCATGGTTGAATTTGGATCCATGCTCCCAGAGTCTAGTCTGACATTACCGCTGCAATGCCATCTCTCTTACTGTAATCGGACAGAATGACCCCTTGCTAGCTATCATTAATCAACCTTGTACATATTCTACCATATGGCACGTAAATTATCTATTTTAGATTTCCAGACATCTCAACAGAATGGAATTCACAAAGACAGTTTGTTGCATACTTCCAGCCTATCTAGGGCCTACCTTTATTTTGTTCATTCACGGGATGAAGGTATTACTGGTTGGGCCAGCATTTATTGCCCATTGCGAATTGTCCAAACAGCATTTAAGAGTCAGCCACATTGTAGCGGGTCTGGAGTCACATGTAGGTCAGACCAAATAAGGATGGCAGTTTCCCTCCCTAAGGGGCATTAGTGAACCACATGGGTTTTCCTCACAATCGATTCATGATTGTTATTAGACTCTCAATTCCAGATTTGAAAAAAAAACTGAATTCAAATCCCACCTTCTGCTGTGGCAGGATTCAGACCTGGGCCCCCAGAACATTATCCGGGTCTCTGCATTAACCGTCCAGTAGTAATACCACTAGACCATTGCCTCCACCCCGGGAAACCTGTCAGATACTGGCAATCTGGAACTTCATGAAATGGTCCTGGATTAAACGTGTACTCTTCAGGACCTAAATGCCACATTGTTATTAAAGGAAACATTTATAAGTATAGCGACAACTCTGTATAATGTGGATTGGATCCTATAAAATGTACCTGTGCTTACCTGTAGTATTAGCAACTGCTGTACATTAGAGTCAGAGGCATCAGATCCAGTGGGGATTTTAAGACATCTTTGAATGCTGGGAGGCTATAGTAAATGAAGAGTATGCTGAAATTAGGTCTGCAAACAAAGCAGATTAATGTTTCAGGTGAAGATTTTAGTTATCATGTTACCTGTCTTTTTACTTTCAGAGGCTGACGTTCTGCTTTGCATTTCTATCATTTTCTGCTTTTGGTAAATTATTCCAGTAAGTTGCGAATTATCCTTGTTTAGTCATCATCCACTGACATTTGTGAAGTTCTTTAAAATTAGACCAGGTCCCCTGAGCACTCCACAAAACCTTCCATTGACAGAAATATCAACTGCTAACTGGACCCTCATTTACTAAAAAAAACTATCCTTAATTCATATTTAATTGATTTTCTTATCAATAATTCAATCATATAGCATGATGGCACTTGATGAATCATTCTTCAAAAAAAAGTGAAAGGATTTTGCAAATGTCTGAAACCAAATACTGATGTGTCAAACACAGAAAGATCAAAAACACCGGACGCACATCAGACCTTAAGGATTCTCTCTAACACTAGTGTGGTGACGAATATACCACGGAAATGAGGCCTTACTCATGAATGATAGCAATAAACATCATCCAACATGACCTTTTCTCCTTCACTTTTGTACCAGTGGGTCAGACAGATGTTTTAACTGAGGAGGGACAAGAGCTCTCATCTTTCACTCACTCCTGTGCAAGCACCTCATTATTACATAAGGAGCAACTCCATGAATAAATAATATGAGGATCTCTGGGAACATAATGCAGATTTGACAAGGTTTGAAAAATAAACTGTCAACGTACACAGTCTGAATGAAGCACAATTATTAAACGATTCAAAGATGATTTTATTAAAAATATTGTATTATTGTTGTGAATACACTCCCTGCAAATTCTAACCAAAATTTTAAATTTGTAAATTCAAAAATACAAGTAATTATCCCAACCTGAATTCAGCTATTTCTGAACAGGTGCGTAAAATTCAGCAAAACTAATTTCTACCCATTTGTAAAATGGGAACTTACAACTTACAGCATTGATGCTGGAAATCTGGTAATTTATGTAAAAGTAAAATTATAGCATGTATTTTCAACAAAGAAGAAGAAAAAAATTGATGTACACAGTTCTCTGCACCAGCAATGCCTTCAATGTATGAAAAATTATATTAAAACAATTAAAGAAAAGTCTAATTTTTGTTAATATGACTGACTAATTAATCTAACACTTTATTCCAATACAGAATAAAATAACAGAGCTCCTCTCTGCAGTGTTATACAACAGAATTATTGAATGCAGGGTTTCAGCATGATTGCGGTTGCTGCTGTAAGAGTCCCTGCTGTTCGAAGCAGCACATGGCAGAATTTCCTCAGCACCACTTCTGTGATTCCTAACAATGCAGGAGACAACATGTATTCAGCTTAAGGGACTTCAGAAATCAGTCTGTCAGATATTCCTATCCTCGCGCTTTGTGTTCAAATTTCATATTCACTTAAAGCAACTCCCCAATTTTTGGGCTCAATTAGAAATGTAATTCTGAATGATCAAAACAAGTCTGGTTAATAGTCAGGTTCTAATTAAGGCAGCAAGTATTTGAGACATACCACTGCAAAGATAGGTTCATTCCATGGACTGTCCTAACTGAGCCATAACTGGCTGAGAGGGACAAGTAGTGGTTTAGAGGGAAGAAAAGTAAGTCGACATTCATGCACCTTCTTATTATCTAGTGACCTCTACTGGAAGTGCGTATATGCAGATCTCTGGGATGGGAAAGATTGTTCACATCTGTTGTGCCGTCTTTGAAACACACAGTGCGTAATCTTATAAATGAAAAAACGTAATGTGAAATAGGGTGCCCATTATTTACGATAACAGCATAGAAAGCAAACTATTAAATGAAGATGAAAGACCCACTCATTCAAACTGTGTATTTGTATATTAGCAGTGTTAGTGTGGCATTAAATAAGCTTCATTTATGTTGTTTTTTGATTTTAGTGGTTGCACAAACTTAGCAGCATAACCTAATTACCCTCCAATTTTTGCTTACTTCACAACATAAATCCAAATTATTCGGATTCAAATTGCTTTAGTACAAATCTAGGGCATTCTTAATGTTGTTATATCCTAAGGTTGATATTGGCATTACCATCATTATTGCAAAATAATTTTGTACAAACCAATCTATAATTTCTTACTGAAAAAGCCATTTGGATTTGTAATGCTACCAGAATGCAACAAATTCTCAAACAGAGAGATTCTATTGTGTGTTAAAAAGTTCAAATACAAAAGGCTCCTGCTTTAAACACACTAAGTATTAAGGCACGGATTTAAAAAAAAGACAAATTGTTTGTCTGTACTGAATAAGATCAGTGTTTTCTCTAAAAAAAGGAAAATTACCAGAAGAAAAACAAACTTGGGTAAAATGTTGCACCATCTCTAGGTATTAAACAGTCCCACCCCATCCACAGAAAAGCACATTTTGTAATAATGTAGTAATTCCTCTGCATCTGACAGTTATCTACTGAATAACAAAAACACCTTGTTAAATTATTAATTTTTTTCCCTTATATAATCACTATTCACATCAATGTATATTTTTATTAACTTTTTTTATTTTTGCTTCTGAACATTTGAACAAATGGAGAATAATGTTTACACAGGCACGATTACAAAGCAATAATCTAATTGCGGGTTTAGATAATATAATTAGCTGCAGTTTCCAATTACTGTCTGAGTCCTGAGATGTGATTACGCCCTGAGAATACTATATTTCCTACTTATCTGTACTTAAAGCATGGCTTCTAAGGAGTTGCGATTTCACTTTGGTTGCATTTTTCCCTGTCACCTGGTGTGTGCCAATATTGACTCTAAAATTCAGTGTGCTGTAACCCAAATGGAAAACCACTAGCTACACAAACATGAACTCTTCCACGGAGGAAAGTAGAGAGTTCAAGGCTATCTAAGAGGAACTGTTCCTGTACTCCCTGTAATTCCTTCATATTAAATTTCTCTCAACTCTTTTTAATGGAATCTGTAACCTTATTATTTTATGTTTGTGCTCATCTGTCCTCAATTTCAGAGATGTTATTATACACATTACAGATCTCAATGTTGTTGAGAAGAGGAACACATTGCTGTCTTTCCCTGATCAGGACAAATGCAAGAGTACCAAATTTCAAGCAATCATATTTTCCATCAAAATTCAAGCTCTGTACCATCAAGCAACTGTTAATTACGTATTTTATCTACACACATTGTTTGAGAGTTGGATATTTCACAATCATTGGAATTTTGGCATGAGGCCATTCAGACCATTGCCTAAGCTAATGTTGTCTAGTTAACTGCAACTAATTAGTTCAAACCGATTTCGCACCTCTTCCTCACACCGTTACCAGAAGGGCCAGAGTTATTCCTCTTCTTTTATGCTGATAATGCAATAACCCAGATGGTACTCTGAATTAGCAGCCCTCAGTATCGACCCATGTTATACATGCAGAAAAGAGATTATATTAAAAGATATACAATATATTAATATGCATATTCATAAATGTGTAACAAAGAAAATATACCAATATGTGTTAAAATTGAAAACAGGATATACAAAATAGATCCAAAAATAGTGGTTAGGTAGTGTCAAGCTTGGTCTTAATTTCTGTTGATTGTACGATACCATTAATATTGAGGTAGGTAAGGAACTACAGAGCTTTGAGTGCTAGTTTCCCAGTCAGAAGCAGATTCCAACTCCACATCTTGGTGATTTCTGAGCCCAGCTGGCTTGTTTATGTAAACATCTTAAGGCTTTGCTGGTAAAATACTGATGGTCATGATAGCTCTTACTTTCTGCTGGGTCATCTTGGCTGATCTTTGGGAACAGATATCTTCAGCTGGGCTGGAAAAGTAATGAAGAGCACAGCAAGCAAGTTAAACATAAGATGTCTCAGTTGACTCAATGTCAAAGTGGCTACCAAATGTTGAACTGAGGCATATATATTGACAAAAACTCAAATTTTATCCCACATATGACTTGGCTACTTTTAACCTAGTTGGCAGTCCGAATTGGTTTATGCACGGAACAAGGAAATGGTAGTCATCGTCCACACACTACAACAATCATTGATTCTCACTGGAAAGTGCATGTGAGTAGGAGAGAAAAACAGGATTAAAGTTAGCTTGATACCATCCAGCAATGCCTATATAGAACAGCTATTTATCCAAGCCATTGAAACAAATCAGGGAAAATATTAATTTGATTTCAAGTGGAGTATGAAACTAGATGCAAATTCTTTTCTTGAAAAGTAGCTTGTTTGTAAAACATAACAATACAAATGCCTGACTTCTACCTACATCCCCAGTGTCCCAGCTGTCCATAAGAAACAAGAACAGGCATAGGCCATTTGCCCTCTCAAGCCTGCTTCACCATTCAATAAGATCACAGCTGATCCGACATTCCTCACGTCCACTATTTTGTCCTCTCCCTGTAACCCTTGACTTCCTGACTGAGCAAGAATCTGTCTCAGCCTTAAATATACTCAAGGTCTCAGCCCCGCCAGCTCTCTGTGGCAAGAAGTTCCAAAGACTCTCCCATTCTCCATTAGAAGCAATTCTTCCTCATCTCATTCTTTAAATTGGTGCTCTTTTATTCTGAGACTGTGCCCTCTGGTCCTAGACTCTCCCATAAGGGAAACATTCTGTCAGTTTTTACTTTGTCAAGCCCTGTGAGAATTCTCTATGTTTCTTTATAATCTTTTTAAAATATCAATAAAAGCACTAATAATCAAATCAATTAATTAAATCAAATTGATTCGTAATAGCCACTTCGAGTGACACCGTAACACAATTCAAGTAGTTAAGAAGTCAAAGTATAAGTTAAAATTTGATTGTGAGGGGGAGACAATGCACTCCATTACCTGATGTGCCTACTGGTTTCAAAAGCTCTGAAACATGCCAGGGCCACCCTGGCTTCTTCTCCAGGGTCACCCAAATGTGAAGATAGTCACAGCAGTCAATCAGGCTGTTCGATTCCCCCTGCCTAAACCTGTTTATGATCACCTTGGCCACGTCCTGGTGCAGGCCAATAATGAGGTCCTCTGTCTTCTGTGTCCCCTTCACTGCAGATGACCAAAGATTTAGAAAATGGTGCTAAAGTGAAACCAAAACTGAAGAAGAAGCCCCTTTGAATACATGAAAAGGGACTGTAGTCTAACACCCTCTGCATGAAGATGGAACATGGGCTCTTCAACACCACAGAAGTTACAGGCATCCTGAGAATCTGTGAACCTACTTAATCTACAATTGTGTGGGGCACTATGTACTACATTTTTGACCCTAAACACCGAAAGTCATCCCTCTTTACATATTTTGTTTAAAAAAATCAGCGTGTTCAGATGTATTGTGGCACATCTCCAGAGCAGGTGGGATTTAAATCCCCAGGCAACTAGGCTCAAAGGCAAGGACACTACCACCATACAACAAGGACCGTAATTTCTCTACTATAGTCAATTTATAGTCATCATTAGACTCTTAATTCCAGAGGTAGGATTTGAACCCAGGTCCCTAGAACATTACCGGGGTGGCGGTATTAATAGTCCAGCGATAATGTCACTTGGCTATCATCTCCCCTCAGAAGTGCTGTAGGCTGTTTTATAGTCAACCTGTACCTCTGGAGCAGGTAGGACATGAACCCAAGCCTCTTGGCTCAGAGGTAGGGGCACTACTACTGTGCCACAAGAGACCCCTAACTGCTCTAGGTACAGAATTAAATAACAAGGTGAAAGTGAAGACTGCAGATGCTGGAGATTAGAGTCGAGTGTGTGGTGCTGGAAAAGCACAGCAGGTCAGGCAGCATCTGAGGAGCAGGATGAAGGGCTTTTGCCAGAAATGTGGATTCGCCTGCTCCTCGGATGCTGCCTATCCTGCTGCGCCTTTTCCAGTACCACACTCTCAATACTGAATTAAATAACACCTACCTGTGTGTCTTAATGATGTAATTAACATACCATTAAAACGAGAATACATAATCTGTTCATTGTTCATCTATATAACTCAACAGTAATTTATATTTGTATATTCATCTAGTTTGGTACATCTACCCCCTTAGAATTCATTGTCAATTTTCTCACTAAACAAACAGTGAACAATTTGAAGTGAGTTTCGCAAATATCAAAGCAAAGTGGGAATTTAGTGAAGTGAATCCACATTTAAAGAACACCATCCTGATTTAATTGTGGTATATGTATTACACATATTATTTACACTAGATATCTCAGAATATACTGTCATATATTGAGCCTGTGGGCAGAATATACTTTAACAATATTAGCATGTTTAATGCCAACATTTCGTAGATAACATATTAATGATTATGGTTTCTGCTGTCACTCCCTTTGTACTGTCTAGAGTTTGATATTTTTGCCATTTGTTAAATCTGTGACAGTCATGAGAGTGCTGACATCGATTCCAGCACTGATAAACAAACCTGTCAGAACAATGCTGCACTAAAACAAAATATTCTGACAGAATCCTGCAGTAATGAAGCTGCAAACAAATTCCTGAAATCAAAACTATGGTAAATCTCAGTAAGAAGTGTAAGAATCACAGTGACTGCCTGAGAGAAAGAACAATATTGTTATGAATCCCTGTGAGAAACATCTGCAGAACAGTAAATGTCAATCACCATTTCAGTCCATTGCAGAGAATTCAGGATACAGGTCATCTTGCAGTCAAAAAATTGTTATTGTTTCTGAATATTTTTTGAGCAGTCAGATTTTTTTTTAAAAGGTAAAGTCTTCACGCAAACTATTGGCAACGTTCATTTGTTTCCAAATGCAAAAGATGGTGGTATAAACTACATCATAGTATCAAAGGTTCAGTGGCAAAGAAAAGCCTTCATTAATGAATAAGCTATTTCCTCCAATTACTCACACTCTTCAAATGATGATGACTCTTTCTGGTTTATCTTTCAATAGGTGTCTTGTATTCTTTTCTCAATGCTGCTCTTCATGTGCAAGGCCAGACTGTGAGCATTTTCAAGTTATTCAAATGTATTAACCATCACAGCCAAGCCTTGCTCTCTCGCCATCCAACTTTTACATTGGGAGTAACTTTGACCTGGGTGATGATGTTACAGAGTCTTTTTGCCATTATACCCTTTCATGACTTGAAAATGAAATTGCCGGGGGGGAGGGAACACACTGAATGACCGATTTAAGATTGTCTGTTTGCACTGTTGCATAAAATATTTTAGACAAACCCTATACTTTTGCAGGCATTACTGACATACAGTCAGGACCCGTGACTTGCCTTTTCTCCCCCTTACCTCAGAATTGCTAGGACCACGAGCAGCAGATGTGCTAACTCAAAATACACACACACACACACACTTACAAGGGTAGTTCCTGACTTGTCTTTGAAGTTCAGGCGAAGTAATTCCCAATTGAACCACTGAAGAAACTCTTTTGTTTATAAAGATGAATGTGAATAAGTCACCAACAGTGAAAGTTTGTTGGTACCTTTCCCAAAAGTTGTGAAACAGAGCTAGTTCAAGACAACACAGTTCCAAAGAAGAATCGGATTACACTTGAAATGCAAATTCTGTTTCACGGCACATATACCGCCAGACCTGCTGGGTTTCTCAGCACCTTCTGATTTTTATTTCAATATAACTTTAGTACTCCCAAGTGATCATATGTTCTCCTCTTTTAACCTTTCCTGACATTTTTTTACTGATTAGATGGCAGTGGTAAGTAGAATTCCAAAAACATGTAAATTAATATAACCTAAATTTTGACCTCCGTGCTATCATGAGATGGTGTAGAATATGTAATACAATTGAACAAATTTAGTTAAATATAATAAGCTAAGTTGAAATCAAAACTATAAATTCTTTAATTTAACCAAGTTCTATGGTACCACACTAAGTTGTGTTTATTTTGGTCAGTATCCCTTACAGTCTATGACAGATGACAATCAGAGGACATTGTGCTGCACTTGCTTTCCTACATTCGCTCTGCACTGCTGGAGCATTAGTCCAGCTCTGTGGCTTTGATGTATCTATATCCCCACCATGTTTCAAATTTCAGAATTGTTCATGGTAATTATTGAAATACATAATAGCTTCATACCACCAATCTCCTTGTTGTTTGATTATTTTAGAGGTAGATCTCTGTTGTTTTAAACTTTTTTTTCCTTATTGAACTATCTACATTTCTAAATAGCCTAAATTAAAAAATGAAACAAGGACTATTGGGAAACACAATGCAGGACAGCTGCCAGTCAGAGAACAAGCAACAAATCATTGCAGCAATTCCCATATGGAGTGAACACAACATTAGAACATGGGAAAGAAGAGTAAGCGATTCTTTCAATGTCCCCCCAAAAATCGATCTCTGTCTCAAACATACTTAATGACTAGACATTCACAACCTTCTGAACTAGACAATTCCAAAGAATCACAATATTTTGAACAAAGAAATTTTCCCCATCTCAATCCTGCATGACCAACATTTATTCTGACAGTGTGAGTCCTTAGAAAATAGCCTCTCAGTATTTATCCTGCCTGGCCCTTTAAGCTTGTGTTATCAATGAGCTCATCCCTTATTTTCCTAAACTTGCAAGAGTATAAACCCATTCTGTTTATTAACTTCTCATAAACAAGCCCTCTCATCACAAAAGTCAATCTGTGACCCTTTGTCAAACTTCTGTTAAGGCAAGTTTATTCTTCCTTTGTCTTCCTGACATTGGTATTGTAATCCCCTTACAATGAAGCATTAAGATATCATTTTAATTATCTTTTTAAATTACTTGCTGTACCCATAATCTTAACTTTGACTTTTGTACAAGGACACCTAAAATACCTTTGAATGCCAAATCTCTCACCTTCTTGAATATATTCTGCTTTTCTAATCTTCCTTCTAATGTGGATAATTTTGCATTTTCTTCACTCTACTCCACCTGCCATCTTCTTGCCTGAAATAACTCCATAGAAACCATATCTTGTCACTAAGTTACACTTTTTATTTACACATGCAGAGTCCTCGACTGATTCAGCTTCCTCAGAGCCAGCTCTCAAAATGAACAGAATCTCTGACACTCCTGTTCATATCTGTCAGCCAGGGCTCCCTGATTGGACCAGGTTAATGGCCCCAATCAGGGAACTCATAGTCTATGAGGTACACCTGGCTGACCTTATTACAATCACTAGATTGCCCAGTTACTTAACCTGTCTCTATTAGATTTTTTTTTGCATTGTTTTCACAGCTTACACTCCCACCTGGCTTTGTATTGTGAATACATGTAGAAATGTAAAACCTTGTTCACTTATAGTCATAGAGTCATACAGCACAGAAAGAGACCCTTTGATCCATCTCATCCATGCCGTCCAAGTTTCCCAAACTGAACTAGTCCCACTTGGCTGTGTCTATCTATGGCATTGATATAATCTGCAAATTTCTGAAGCCCAAGTACTTTGGGATTCCATGAGTTAAATTCTCTTATTCGAAAAAATATTTATTTACATTTTTGTGTTTTGTCTGAACATAAAAACATAAGAAAAATCAGTAGACCATTCAGCCATTGAACCTGCACTACCATTCAATAAGATCATGGCTAGTCTTAAGCCTCAAATCTGTGTACCTGTCTACACCCCTTAACCCTTGATTCTGTCAGAACAAAATCTGTTTCAGCCTTAAATATATTCAATGAACAAGCATCCACCGAGGATTCACAACTTTTTAAGTCAAGAGATTTCTTATCTCAGTGCTAAATGATTATGCACTTATCCTGAAACTGTGTCCCCACGTTTTAGATTCCCCAGCCATGGGAATCAACCTCTCAGTATCTACTTTGCTAAGCTCCATCAGAATATTGTATGTTTCAATGAAATCAACTCTACTACATGCCAGAGAATATAGGTCAAGATTACTCAACCTCCCACAGGACAACCTTGTCAATCAAGGAACCAACATAGTGAACCATTACTTTCACAGCATCCAATGTAAGAATTCCTTGCCTAAATATGGAGAGCAAAAACATACATAGTATTTAAGATGGGATCTCACCAATACCTGTAAAATTGTAACAAGACTTCCTTAAATCTTGTTCTCAAATCCTTTTGCAACAAAGACAGATATGACATTACCTGACTTAGTACTTGCTGCACCCAGGGCCTAATGCCCATGATTCTTGTTTGCGTACACCCAAGCCAGCTGAGCATCAACACTTGCAAGTTTCACACCTTTTTTTGTACTCCTCTTCTATACGTCTCCGATCAAAGGGAGTAACTTCACAATTAACCAGTATCTTTGCTAGTCTTTATGTCCTTCTCACAGCTCGCATTCCCACTTGGCTTTCTATTGTCAGCAAAATTGGTACACTACTCTATGTCTCTTTGTCCCAGTCATTAAGGTAAACTGCAAACAACTAAGGCTCGAGCACTCAGCCATACAGCATTCAATGGTCACAGGCTGCTAATTCCCTGTTTACAGAGTGTCAGTGGTCATGAAACATGAGTAGAAATACAGAGGCCAGGATATTTGTTTGAAGACATAGGTTTAAATGCCTGTATAACATGCTAGGGGAATTGAAAGTCAATTAATAAGTCTGGAACACAAATTCAACTCAATGGTACTGACCATAAGAAAGAGAATTAATTGTTGTAAAAATCCCTATTAATACATTGTCCCCAATTCCACGAGCTTTCATTTTGTGTATTAATCTTTTCTTAATCTACCTTATTATTTACATCCTTAAAAATTCTGATCAATTTTTAGACAAAATGTCCTTCTATAAAACCATGTGGACAGTGATGACATTTTCTCTGTTGATATTAATTATCTTAATTTCCTTGCTCTAATTAATTTCTTAATTACTCACTTTCTGGGATGTAATGTGTCTTTCTCTACTAATAAGACCCCCACAAAAGAATTGTTCAATGCCTCAGTCAGCAGTGGACCAATATTTACTTTAGCTACTCTCCTTTTTAAATCCTCAATCTGTGCTGACATATCAGCTCAAATTCCACAAGCCCTAATCCGAATAGCAGAAAGTGCCAACAATCAGTGACAAGTGTCAATATGAGGCTTTGGAGTGAGACTGTTCAACAAGAAACACTATACCACATCCTGAACCATGCATGAATTGTATCTTAGGAGAGTTAGTCATATTAAAAACATCAAAAAGTAACAATTAACTTCATTAATTCTAAGCAAAGCCTGCGGTCAGCTCAGGAATGTTCAGGAATCGTGTGCTATTTCTGTAAGCAAAGCAGATCTCTAGATGCTGTTCAGTGATAATTGCTCAATATGATTTATACAACACGTGCACCCATTGGCAAACTCTTTACAGGCAAAATTAATGTCACCAAGGCTGAACATGCTCCATCCTTCAAATGCAGACTTAATACATGAATGTGGTCACTTTTCAGCAGTGGACTCTGATGAGACTGAAAGCTGATTATTATTCCAATTCCCAGACCAATCACATACCCGATCTGCCAATAACAGCAGAAAGGACATTGTCTTTTCGTTTCATTCGGTTTCTGGCATTTGTGTTTTCTTTTTAACTCTGAACATGTTTCCTCTCGGACTTAATCTCTCTCACTAAATAAAGAAAGCTTACTCTTGTTCAGGACATATCACAATATTACCATATTTTTCTATTGGCTGACAGAATAATCTAACAAATCTGAATTCTATTTCCCTAAACAATCTCGAGATGGGTGCCATTTGTTTAAATTTGGTTTTACATTATATAAAAATAATGAGGTTGCTTGGTCTCAATGCATGAATAGTCATAGTTATCTGTGAAAGCACAAGCAGACTGGCTCATAGTATTAAGTATAATTGTAAATTTTCAATGCAGTGAAGCAAATAAGAACACACTAATCTGTGATTCTTGTTTTAAAATACACAGTATAAGCTTTGAATGCTGTACTTATCTTAAGCTGCATTTCATCACATAGTAAATCTTCTATCTGCTGTGCAGTATTTATGGATCACTCCAATATCATTCCACCAGCATATTAACAAGATCTAGTACATCCATCTCAGATTTGTTTTAAAAGCCGAATTGCAAATGGGGCATGCAATTAAACAGAAATGTGATAAATTTGAATTTTTTTATCTTTATTATGTTCTGAAATATAGCTCTTTGAAGATTCAAGTGTTCTGTTGTTTTGTACGTTCAGCAAAGTTTTATAAAGCAGCACTTCTGTAATCATAAGGGATGACACTGAAAAGCTGTGAACAGTGCTCTCAGTATTCCTATTTGTTGCTTAAACACAATAATGATGGATTGAAATGGATTTCTGGTTTGTGACTTCAAAAACATAACGAAGAAATTAGATTATATACCAGAAATTAAGGGATAAGGAAATCCTACTGGGAGTACTTTCAGTACAAAGTAGTCTTACATCTATACCAGCACAAATAAAATTGAGCAATATGTTTTCTACACGTTATCCTAGCATTTTTGACTTTTTTGCAACTAGCTGAGTGAACAGGGATGATTTTAAGTGCATCTGCTTCTTTAAATCGAAATTATTGTATTGGACAGGGATGAAAAGTATCAGCCACAAGTTAATGTTGGCTGAGTACTATATTCAATAGGATATCTATCTCCAAATGTCTCTAATTATACTCTCTACAACTCCCAGTGAATGAAAAGGCCTCTTATTCCAGTTCATTTTGCACTCAATTTTTGATATACTCTCCTTTCTTGCAGGGTCATAGTTTATGATTCAATAATTAAGCAATAATGGATTTGTAAATTGTTAGGATACAATGTTAATGAATATACAATGGATACCCTACATAGTCTGTGAGAGCTCAGCTTTCCAGTGCTACATGGGAGGGCAGAAAGTAGAAGGTAAGTCAAATGTGAAAGGCATCACAAATACTTCACTCAGTTCATTTTGTTAGATTAGATTAAATTCCCTACAGTGTGGAGCCAGGCCCTTCAGCCCAACCAGTCCAGACCCTCTGGAGAGTAACCCATCCAGACCCATTTCCATCCAAGTAATGCACCTAACACTATGGCCAATTCACCTGACCTGCACATCTTTGGACTGTGGGAAGAAACCGGAGCACCCGGAGGAAACCCACGCAGACACGGGGAGAATGTGCAAACTCCACACAGACAGTCACCCGAGGCTGGAATCGAATCTGGGATATTGGTGCTGTGAGGCAGCAGTGCTAACCACTAAGCCACCGTGCCACGTGTTAGCACTGCTCAGTTTTGAAACAGGATTTAGTGTTTCACCTTGAAATGGGAAGTGGTGCATTGCTTGGAGGTGTGAAAATACAAAGAGCTACATCCATCCAAATTCCCACTCAAAATAAATAAGAATGGGAGCTACTTCAGCCGCACTTTATTTGCACATAGTCCAGGAAAGTTTTCAAAATACTTTCAATACTCACTCAAGATCCTATTTTATTTTGAGGGTGCTGAGTTGCTGGGATAATGTTCAATAACAACACCACCACTCACTAGCTCATTCAAGCCACCAATTTTCATATGGTTCAGCACCGTCGAAATGGAGTGTATCAAACTAATTTGATCCTGACTGCAACCGACATCCAAACACATACACAGGAAACATCACAAGCTTACAAACAGCTGCATTAAGGCTGATGCAGCCCCACAAAAGCATTCTTAAACATAAGCACGTGAAATGTAATCATATTTCTAAAGGACTGGTGACATTGCTCCCAAATGTCAATAGTAATTCATAGATAAAATATATGATTTTTAGGGTCAAAGGCTTATTTGTGGCATAAAGTTATTTAAATAGAAATAAATATATCAAGATTACATTGAGCACTGGCCTGTAGTATAGGGCTACACATAATCTGGACTGTAAAACAGGGCTGGATGGCAAGATAGCCTTTCAGTCCAGGAATTAGCACAGTTGATCATTTCAGCTATTTTGGACAATTGTATAAATTGTGGAGAAAATGTTGCTGCTCTTAAATTTTATTAGCATATCACATTTGAGAAATGCATGGAAACGGGAATGTGGACAGTAAACTTGGGATGTGGATCTATTCATTCTGATGCTGTTGCTGTATCATCACTGGATAAAGATGTCAATGTTGCACATCCTCATATTTGAGCTGACATGCTAATACAAATGAATATTCCAAATATAAAAGCATCTTCCAGCAGCAAAGACTCAGGCCATAGCATTATTAAACTTTAATTTTTGTAAGGATCGACCAGGAGAGACGACATGAATTCTGTAAAATCACCAAGGAATGGGGGTGAGATAGGGCTAAATTGAGAATCAAGGCTGCAACTCCACAGGTCCCATTCTCTAACCTTCACTTTTGACTGAAGTTGAGGTCTGAAATTCAGTGAGCTGTTTCAAAGGCAGACGTTCTACTGTTTTACAGGCGGTCCAGGCATCTTGGAAGCAATACGGTCTGACAGTGGTGTAGAATATGTTTCATCCAGTTGCTCCTCTTGCCTGCATGGCAGGTTCCAAAGATATTTCTTTGGTCTACTCCTCAGTTCTGGAGGTATGTCTAGCACGATCCCAGGTTTGTTTAAAAGTCCAGACATATTATCAACATGATCTGAAGGAGGGCTATATGCCATTGTGGGCCCCACTTAGAATTCACTGTGACCAACTGTGATTTGATATTTGAGTGATTCAAGACACAGGGAGGACACTCTTTGAACTATCTCATCAGTCTCACGCTCCTGCTCACTCCCCATTTCTCTGTTCTTTTCAAGTATTTATTCAACTCTTTCTTGATTTGTTTCAGGTAGTGATCCAAAAATATCAAAATAACACAATGCACTAAGAAAAATTACTACCTTTTTGGCTCTTTTGACAAAGATCAGCATCAAGGAATCAACATATAAAGGGAGAATGAGGGACCATGACTTTGGGCCACACTTCATGATCAATAGAGAAGCAAGGAGCTACCAAGTATTCCTGGCAGATTTTTGGGCACCCTTGGAACACTGGTATTAGTATAGACCTGCACCCCAACCAACCACAGCGTGATTGAGCTTGTGCCAGAATCAAAGAATTGGGTGAACTTCCAGGAGCACGATAGTTGAGACACTTCAAACCCCAACCTTGAAACGGTAATAATAGTGACATAAAGATGCTGCAAGAAAGCTTGATTTTCCTTTTGGTGTCAAACATGTCCTTTGCCTTCAAGCACATTTAATTCTTTAAGAATGCCAAGTCTATCTAAGGACAGAAAAACTGTCCACGCATCTCACACTCAGTATACAAGATAAACCTTGTTATTGACAAGCGATCGTTGTTTGACTTCTAACCTACAAGATTCTTGTCTGCTGTCTCTCCTTCTCTGTCGACCCAATGTTAAAGATCTCTTGTCGCACTCTCTGTAATACTGGCAGATTTTATCTTTCGTTGAGGTTTTTCAACAAAAATGCATGAAATAATCTCAAAATGTCCGCGCACAGCTGCTGACATGAACATGGGCTGGATCAGGAATTGTATTAAAAGCTCCAGTGCTACTATTTTGCACCACTATTACCAAAATCTCTTTTCTGAAGAGGCACAAATGTGGTAAAAATTCACCCCACAACATTTCTGATCTTGATATCAAAATTATTTGTCAAATTGTACAACTATTCCCTAAGCAATTCAGTTAATGCCAGTGGAGGTTTGTGCTACAAGTTGCAAGTAAATTCATAGAGTGGTTTGATACTCCTCTTAACTAAATTATATAAAAGAAATCTCAAAAGAACTGTGGATGCTGGAAATCTGAAACAAAAGTAGAAATTGCTGGACAAACTCAGCATGTCTGGCAGCATTTGTGGGGAGAAAGCAGAGTTAATGTTTCAGGTCCTGCAGGATCATTTGGTTCCGTCGGCAGGTGCTGAGGAAGGAGCGGTGGCTGTGGTAGCAAGTCTGCTTCAGGACATGGCTGAAGAGCTTCAGGGCCGAGGAGATGACCTGGAGGGTGCAGTGAGAAAGAAACTCACTGAGATCCTTGTAGAGGGAGGAGGAGAACTTCTTCAAGGTAGGCATTCTTGGAAGAGGCTTCGCAGTAAGGTTATAATCAACTAGGAGAAAGTGAGGACTACAGGTGCTGGAGATCAGAGTTGAGAGTATGATGCTGGAAAAGCACAGCGAGTCAGGCAGCATCCAAGGAACAAAAGAATCAATGATTCGGGCATAAGTCCTTCATCAGGAATGGGAACGAACCACCTTTCTTGCCTGCTTGGAAAGCAGGTGATATTTTACTGGAGGGGTGTGGGCATCGCTGGCTGGCCAGCATTTAATGCCCATCCCTAGGTGCCCTTGACAAGGTGTTAGTGAGCTGCCTGCTTGAAGGTAATCAAGGTTGTGGTGAGTTGAGAAATTTAAATGGCCACTGATTGATCACTTAAGGGCTTTAATTGCTGCTAAATAGAGTTCCCAATCAAGCTCCTTGCCCTGAACTTAATTGGTGAGATAGTAGGATGAGACGAATATCTTCCCAGGTCCAACCTGCCCAATTGTTTCCCTCATCACACCACCTCCAAGAAAGGGAAAATTTCACATGATGGACTGAACCTTACACTTTTTTGGCTAAGTCAAAGTTATGCCAAGTTGTTTTGTTACCTTTTTGCCTTGAGGCCTAGCAAATTCTCTCACTGTATCAAGCTAAACTCATCGCATTAATTACCTGCGAGCCAATTTGTTCAGTTGGCCGGACAGCTGGTTTGTGATGCAGAGTGATGCCAACAGCGTGGGTTTAATTCCTGCCCTGTCTGAGGTTACAGCAAAGCACTATCCTAAGGCTTGGTGACCCTCAGGCTAAACCATCTCCAACCATCTCTTTTTCTCTCTCTTCTCTAATGAGAGAGCAGTCCTATAGCATGGTAGGACTCTGGTAAGTCCAGGACTATGACTTTAATTACCTATCTCGCCCATATGACATCTCAGGCATCCAATTCCAGCTACATCTTACCATGCACTATTCCCACTCAACACTCAGTGATAAATGAGAATTCACTGGCATCCCTGAGCTTGTGCTATCTCTTAAAGGCCATTGTGCACCTGGACAAGCACCATCTGTCCAACGGTTCCTGATATTTGGCCTGGATATAACTGGAAATCTGTGGATCATCGTATGGGTAGAGACCTTGGAGTAGGCCAGGAGTGGAGGCCGTATCAGATCATGCATGGACCGAGGGTGTCATTTGAGTCAGTGCAGTCAGTGCAGTCTCAGCCACCTGGAGGAATGCAAAGTCTTGTAGGAAGATCAATTATCTCTGCGCTCTACATGCCACCATCTTCTCTCAGATACCTCACAGTCACCCTATCTTTGCTACTGTAGCCACATCCCACCAAGGCTCATGCTGTATCACACTCATTAATGCCTGTAGTGTCTTCCCTCACTCACTGTCACCCATCCCAACCCCAACACGACTAATCCTGTATAACCTCTGTGCTGTCTAACTCCCTACCTGAGCCAAAAGTAACAATTGTACCAACCACTTTTATCTCCTTAATACCTGCCGCTCTCTCATTCCAGGAGGAACCAGCCTCCAATAGGGCAGAAGGACTCAAAACAGGTGGTGGGCTGCACAATATTCAGCTACTTACTCCTTTTGAGGAGAACATCCTTCGCAGCAGGTGTTGAAGAAGGCAAGTGGTATGTTGGCCTTCATGGAAAAGGATATGTCTTGCTGCAATCGTACAGGACCTTGGTGAGACCACACTTTTGAGTATACTGTGCACTTTTGGCCTCCTGATCGGAGGCTATGGAGGGAGTTTGTCAGACTGATCCCTGTAATGGCAGAACTGATGTTTGAAGAGAGACTGGATCTATTAGGATTGTACTCACTACAGTTTAGAAGAATACAAGAGATCTCAAGAAAATCTATAAAATTCTATTTGGACCAGACAGGGTAAACCCAGGAAGGATGTTCCCGATAACCAGCAAATCAAAACCAGGGGTCACAATTTGAAGATATGGGGTCAGCCATTATGACTGAGATTTCATTCAGAATGTGGTGAGGCTGTGGAATTCTTTGTTACAGAAAGCAGTTCCGTCCAAAACATCAAATGTTTTCAAGAATGAGTTAGATATAATTCTTTAGGGCTTAAAGGGATCAAAGGGAGAAAACAGGAAAAGGGTTCTCAGTTGAAAGATGAGCCATGATCATATTGAATGGAGTGCAAGAATGCAGAAATTATGATGTGGTCATATAAAACCCTGGTTAGACCCAACTTGGAGTACTGTGAGCAGATTTGGGCACCACACTTTAGGAAGGATGCATGAGCCTTGGAGGGAACACAATGTAAGAATGATACCTGGTCTTCATGGGTTACGTTATGAGGAGAGATTATGCAAACTGGGTCTGTTTTCTTTAGAATTTAGAAGGTTAAGGGGTGATCTGATCAAAATATTAACATGAAAGACAGGGTAGATAATTACCTCTTGTTGGGATTTCTAGAACTAGGGAGCATAATCTTACATTTAGGATCAACCAAAATAGCGGAGTGCTGGAGCAGTTGTTAATTTTAAATTTAAGACAGATATATTTTTGTTAAGCAAATATATTAGGGGATATGAGCCAAAGGTAGGAATATAGAGTTAGGCCACAGATCAGCCATGATCTCTCTGCCATTCAGTGAGGCTTGCAAGACCAAATGGCCTACTCCTATTTTCTATGTTTCTATCCTGACTCTGATTGTTTCAAGTGGCTGATTGATCATTTCCAAGTCCCTGGACTGGTACCAGAGGGTAACTGTGCTAGCAGTCTGTGAGTGAAGGCTAGACCCCTTGACTTGACTGAACCTTGCTGACAACCATGACAAAAGTCTTTCCTTTGACTGTGTGCTAAATGCCAAAATAACACAGGCGTCATACAAGCCTGGTTTGAGGGCCCAAAGTGCAAAAAGACAAGGTTAGACAATGCAAACTAGGAGTGCTGAGAGTATCCAGGTACACTGAATGAGTGCACATTATGATGACAAGCAAAGAGCCCAGAAATGGAGCCTTATCCAGTCCATGAGCCGGGTGCATGCCCCTGGGTGCACAATCCTTACTAAAGCATTACAATGACAGTTGTCAGTGCAGCCTTGAAATGCAGAAGCATCCCATTTGTGGATTGGAGATGTGCCATTTGCGTTGTTAGAGGCTGGCACAGTGAGGTCACTTGGAGCAAGTGGTGAGCTGAACCTGTCAGGTGCCTGCTTTGGTTTCCATGTCAAGTTTTCTCAAGGTCTAGCTTGTTTGGTGAATTTGGGAAGATAGAAAATTGAACATTAATGCGGTGAGTTGGGCCATCAACACAGCTTCTAACAAGCGATTGGCAATTCATTCTGTCTAGCAAGGAAATCACTGCTGTTTGTGAAAAGTATGAAAGATGGTGTGTGTTGCTCCTGACAACGGAATTGGCCTTGCTGGACTTCTCTTCCAATTTTGCCACAGCCCATGCCAATCAAACCGTTACAGACTGTTGAACCAATAGAGTTTCTCCAATGTCGGATTTTTTAAAAATTAAACTATTCAGATAAGTTATGACACGCCTGTGAAACAGTTGGGACTTTAACTCAGACATTCTGCCTCAAAGACAGGGAGATTACCACTGCACCACAAGAATCTTATGATGTTGGAAATGGAGAAATGAGACACTGTACCACTGTACTATGACAAGGTTAAACATGCAGTTTTTCTTGTGAATATGAACATAGAACTGTATATCGAAAAAACTGGAAAAAATGTACAGTAAGAAACAATATTTTAGATAAATAGCACCTGTTTAAAGATATTTAGAAACGATGCAGCAAATTTCTTCTTATACACTCAGTGACATTTGCTGAGTATTATTGGGCTCGCTTCAGTATTATACAAGGGTGTATGAGTGTCATGTGATCACGTGTGACATTGCTGCCACCAGTTTCAGTGAATCTTGGGGGAGGAATTTTACAAGAGACACTCTTCCCACCTCCCCATTCCTGAAATTAGCTCATATTCAACAGGTGCAGATGTTGGATCACTGAACAATGATCAGGAGCAGAAACTCTGTTCTTTCGGAAGGGAGCTCTGAGGTCAAATGCAACATCTCCTGATTGAGATAACACAACTCAGCACAGTTTAGTAGTGCATGACATGATGCAGTTATCCACTGGACCATTTTGGAAAGCTGCATAATTGATTTTAAAAAAAGCATCAAAACAATACTTAGTAGAAGCTTCTTCCATAAGAAGCTGGGACAGATTGCCAGCCTAGAGTGATCTGCAATGCACATATTACATTATATCAACGTACATTAATAACCTTTCTACAGTAGAGTGCAAAGTCAATTCTGGACACAACATCCAAAAACTATAAAAAGGTGAGAAATTTTCAATTTGGTTTGAGAATGCAATTGATAATATATTCCAAACTTTTCCTGTACAATATTCTTTAACAAAATCTAAAGAATCTTTTATTTGATAAGTTCTGAAGGAAACCCAATTTGTATGCGTCCAAATACAAAGAAAATTCAATATATTCTTATTAGGTGTTCTTTTCACTGGCACTAGATTGTATTAGATTCCAACAGTAGAATCAGAATCTAAGCTGCACTGTCCTCTCCTTATGTTCTCTGTGTACGCAATTACAGCTTATAGAATCATAGCAGAGGAGTGCATTTGGCCCATCATGCCTATGCCAGCTCTTTAGAAAGGCTATCCATTCTTATACCTGGGCTCCAGTCTGTGTTGGAAACCAAAAGGTAAAAAATTAATTTTGAAAACTGCAAAAGATTATTTCATGTATTAAATGACAAAGCTTCAAATGAAAGAAAATGAAAGCTGAATCAACACTAAATATGCAACAAAATGCAATAGTCATCTCATCAAATTGCAGGATAAATTTTCAATTATTGAAGTCATAATCTCAATATTTAGTGTGATAATATACATTCCTGTATGAGCTGCTTTACATCACAGTCGGTGTTGTTTGGGCCTTGGTAGGATTCTGCTCAAAGTAACAGAACATCTGCTTTTAGACCAAGTATCTTCACGTTTGTCCTTCTAAATGAGGAGCTGTATTGTAAAATTAGAATAAACATTGGAAAGATTCAGGAAGAATTTTAAAAGCAAATATAGAACCATGCACTGCTGGGAAATTAGATCAGCAAAGCAATATGCAGTCCAAGTGGTTAAAAATATACTTCAAAGAAATATAGAACAGAAAATAAATACAATCTGACGAGACTGAAAATAAAATAGGCAAAACAGGAAGAGTAGTACAACTAGCAAAACACAAATCCTGGCTACATGTTTCATGAATACAGTGAAATAGAACAGGGACACAAAGAAGTGGGAAGATTTGCAATAGCCAGGGTGGAGAATAGTACACCTTTTAAATAAAGTTTCATCAGAATTCAGAAAGTAAGATCAATCCTGCCCTCAAACTCCACATGTTTCAAACAGAATTTCTAACATTACCAACTCAAAGAGAAGCAAAAGGAACAGGAGATAGTGGAGGAGATTGAAAACTAGGTTTGGCTTAAATAGACATATATAGATTCCCTCAAGTCAAAAATGAATTCAAAGGCACCTGGAGGTAGCAAACCTAACACTGATTTTCACAAAAGGCCAGAGGAATGTAGTCTAGAAAACAAGCAAACACCAAAATGCCTGGTAAGGAAGTAAATTATATTACATTAGTGACAGAGTGGAATATAATGCAGCCACATGAAAAAGCCACAACATGAATTAAGTGGTCTTCTCTGAAGATATTTTATGCAATGGTGAAATAAACTTGATTCTGTTTGGTACAATACTTTACACTGTGAGATGGATCATGTGCAATACTCAGAAGGGGAAATTAACCAGGAAATACCAACTATTATTGATAGAAATGCAGTGATTATAGAATTTGACCTTTGGACTTCTATTCTCAGTCTTTACAAATTCTTCCCTTGGCCAGCATTTAAATATATCTAACTTTAGTGACTATGACATTGTGTTGGAAGATAAAATGTACAATTATAGTATACAAAAGAAATTCCTAAAGAGTTATTAAACTGCTCCTGATCTGAGAAATAACTGTACATTAAATTCAGTACATGGAATGCAACATCAACAACAACTTATATTTTAAATATGCTTCTATTAATATCCAATACTTAGATTGCCTGTGATGTGTGTAGGTAATGCTGTGAAAGGAGTTTTTAATATTATGAGTATCACTTCTTGCCTGTTACTGATTTAGCCAACTTGCATTCCACATGGTAGGTTCTATTTTATATTGAGTTCAATTACTTATTTTAATTTCAGAAGTCACACACCACCAGGTTTTTGTCCAACTGGTTTATGTGAAATCACAAACCTTCGACGTGCTGCTCCTTTCTCAGGTGAAGTGAAGAAAAGCACACAGTCACAGAATTTATAGGCAGAGTGACCAAAAGATCATACAAATGGTGCGAGTAGGCTGAATTATAAGTCTCTGCAGGTGATCAAAAGTGTCAGTATGAGTAAAGTACCAACAGCTGAATAGTAAGTGAAGGGATAACCTATAACCTGATTAATTGAGGCAGAGAGATAATTACAAAAAATTAAAATAAGGGTTGCTGGAGACAAATCAAATGGCTGGAATAACATGATAGGTATAAGAGTCAGACTTGATGGGTTGAATTGCCTGCTTCCACACTAGGGATTCAACGATTCAATATCACCTGTTGAGTGACCTGACTGATATCTCCTACTGACTTCAACTTCTAATGAAGAAGATGTGTTCAGCTTCTCTGGTGAACGCTAGCAAACATAGTCTCTTCCTCAGTCTAGGTAACAGCAGCTTTGCTAGACATTGACTTGTATTGGCTGTGTTTGTTACAGCACTTACATCGGCTTTGATCCTTCATCATACCTGCTGGTTCTGATGCCCAAGGTCCGAAGTTGCTTAGCTTCATGCAGTTTTGGAAGAGTCTTGCAAAAAACATTGCACTTACTTTTCAAGATAATATTATTTAATTTATCTCATGCTTTGCCCTATTCCCCTACCCCAACCCTAACTCCTGCCCTCTCATTCTGCTCTCTCCTCTCCTCTCCTCCTTAGCATGAAGTAAATATTTAAAGGTAAAGTTATTTTGAGTTAAGGTGAAATGTGTCGTAAAGCTAAATAAACTAGTTTTGCTTTGGCTCTGACTGATTGGTAGTAATTTAAGTACTTTAACCAAATGTATTAATTCATCCTTTTTATGTAGCTTGCAACATAATCTAATGCTTTCTGCTGCATTACACATGGTGGGTGACTTTAGGTGCCTACTTACTGCAGTCTATTCTGGGACCAGATTTCAGTGTTAATCTTACTGGCCACTTATCACATTCTCAAGTTGAACATACCTTTCAATATTAGCTTATGGTTGCTGCTTCCTGAAATCTCAAGATACGTTAACATTTTTCCGAATATATTCTCTGGACCTTATGTCAGCCTGAAATGAGAAGAAGAAAAATAATTACACCGGAATTACCGTGACCAGTTCACTGACATATTTATGATAGTCATGATTTCTGTGGCAATCACGTAAAATGGAGGTGTGTGAGGATTAGAATACAGCCAGGGGGCAGCAGTCAAGTGAGATGTTCTTTGCCCAGTCTACCAACATGATTGGATATCTCACAATTGCCTTTTGTGCCCCTTTTACTAAAATGCCCTATATTAAACAATCTGGACACGGCAGCTAATGAAAGATATGACACAGAGGCACAAAGGAGACAGTTTGCCGAGTCTGACTTGCAAATCATCGTGGGTGAAACACAATCTGGGAGAGACTGGATAGTCACGACAGAAAACCCACCAAAAAAGACTATCAGGTCAGTTGCACTGACAATGACTACAGCTCTCTCTGACTGTGAGAGGATTTCTGCAGCAAAGTTCAATACTTGACCAGGGTCGGAAACATTAAAAATATTAATAATACCCTGCACCAGAATCTTTGAGCCATTGAAACTCAGGAGCCAAATCCTCCCGGAGACAGTGAGGACGGCAGAAGCTGGAGATCAGAGTCAAAAAGTGTGGCACTGGAAAACTGGTCACGTAGCAGCTGAGTAGTAGGAGAGTCGATGTATCGAGCATAAGCTCTTCATCAGGAATGACAAGAGCCAATGATAATCCTTATGAAGAACTTAAGCTCGAAATGATGACTCTCCTGCTCCTCAGATGCTGCCTGACTGGCTGTGCTTTTCCACTGCCACACTTTTTGAGCCAAATCTTCCCATTGCCGTTTGACTGTAATTAAATTTCCAGTCTTGAAAACGGGTGATGGGACTTTAAGCTCATTAGACATGGAAAACTACACAGTCCATGACCTGATTTTAACATTATAAATTAAATTTCAACTTTAAAACTTATAAATAGGAAAGGCTTGCTAGTCACTGGTATAATAAGGTATAATACAGCTAGTGCATGTTGCCTATGATATATTACATGTGAGCTCATGTGAGCTCCCAAATACGCTTATCATGACAGAACTATAAAGTGATGCCTGAAGACTTAGAGTCATAGATTCATAGAGATGTACAGCACGGAAACAGACCTTTCAGTCCAACTGGTCAATGCCGATTAGGTATCCTAATCTAATCTAGTTCTATTTGCTAGCATTTGGCCCATAACCCTCTAAACTCTTCCTATTCATATCCCTATCCAGATGCCTTTTAAGTGTTGTAATTGTAACAGCCTCCACTACTTCCTCTGGCAGCTCATTCCATACACACACCACCCTCTGTGTGAAAACATTGCCCCTTAGGTCCATTTTAAATTTTTCCCCTCTCAGCCTAAACCTATGCCCTCTAGTTCTGGAGTCCCCCACCCCAGGGAAAATACATTGTCTATTTATCCTATCCATGCCCCTCATGATTTTATAAACCTCTCTAAGGTCACCCGTCAGCCTCCAATGCTCCAAGGAACACAGCCCCAGCCTATTCAACGTCTCCCTGTAGCTCAAATCCTCCAACCCTGGCAACATCCTTGTAAATCATTTCTGAACCCTTTCAAATTTCACAACACCCTTCTCATAAGAAGGAGATCAGAATTGCACGCAATATTCCAAAACTGGCCTAACCAATGTCCTGTACAGCCACAGCATGACCTCCCAACTCCTATACTCACCGCTCTGACCAATAAAGGAAAGCATACCAAACGCCTTCTTCACTATCCTATCTACCCGCAACTCCACTTTAAAGGAAATATGAACCTGTACTCCAAGGTCTCTTTGTTCAGCAACACTCCCTAGGACCTTACCATTAAGGTTATAAAGTCCTGCTCTGATTTGCTTTTCCCAGAGCAGCAGCAAAGGCAACATCAAACACAAGAGCCACAAATACAAGACCTGCCATAACAGAGTTAAAAGTGCTTCTAAACAGAATATCTTGGTTTCCATATTCTTTGTTAAAAGTAGAAAAGGGTAAGACTCAAAAACACCAGATTTCATGTTGTATTTTATACAAGACAAAATTCAACGTAAGATCCGGTCACAGCAGAAAAATAATTTGATTAAATAACTGGTACACAGCATTCAAATGAAATGTAATCTTCTTACTTTAGCTACAAAAATTCACTTTAATTAGTCTGAGTCCCACTGACATGTCAAATTGACTGAATTAATTGACTTACAAGCTTTGAAAACACAGCTAATGACTATTTTGACAATGCAAGTTTGATTTGGAAGCAGCCAATCCATGCCTTTGCTAATTTTAGTGATAAAGTAGAAGTAAGTATAATGGGATGGGGAAAATGATATAGTAGGAAGCTTGATTAAGCTACTTGGCTGTTGGATCCCTTTAAGTTCAAATAAAGATCATGTTAAAAAGTGAAATAAAAACATTTGCTTGCAGAAACCACTACCGATAAAGCTATTCTGTCGGGTGAACTTGTATACCATTTCACCGATCTGTCATCAAAAGGCTAGTCCAATTTAGCTCTTCTGCTAGTCACTTTAGTTAACACTATTATCATAGCAATAACTGAAGTGAATAATACATGATTTATATTGAGGCTCAAGATCACCAGACAAGTCAGGCCTATCGTGACTGTAAAATTCACCACCAGTTGTGACAAATATTCCTTTCAACTCCCTTCAATTAATGTCAGGTCCAATGGGGATGTCTCTGACTTATCCAGATGCCTGCCTTTTTGTCAGCTGATGATTTCTTGTCTTCTCCATCAAAGAACCGCTGATTTCAAACTAAAATGGAAGTGAATCAATGCTATTGAATTTTGAAGTGGTTGTTCTGTATCTGTCCAATATATGCTTCTAAAAATGTTTATCTCTTGTCCTTTATGAACATTTCTAGTTTGATGTACATGTGGCATACTACCATGTGTTTTCATGGTTCAAGGAACAACATTGGTGAATGACTTCATTATCATTTAGTTGACTTTGCACATCAGCCAGAGAAGTCCTACAACATGTACATGATGCATCTTAGCAGTGCCAGGAATATCCTTTGCAGGCTCATTGCTTTGTGAAGAAGTACCTCATGTCACTTGTGTTCAGGGCTATGTCACGACAAAGAACTGCCACTGACGTCAGTGTAAGCTAGCTGTCTCTGTGCTACATCTTACATGATAATGCTGGAGGGCACTGACTCATCATTGCCAGTGACTTGGGTTAATGCAGAATAGTGAATATCTATGACATCCTAGGCACCCTTGAACATGGTTGTACGTAATGCTCTATGCTGAAGTAGGCTACAACTTCATCTTCAAGTCTGAACTACAAAGCATGAGGCAATATGACAGCTGTTCCTATTATGTCCCTATTTTGACAGTCAGTAAAATGCGAAATACAGTGTTTATAAAGCAGACCATAGAGATTATTGATTAAATTTAAAAGAATACATATCAATCCATTTGCTTGTTAGCAGAATGAAATGGTCGATCTTAAGTGCATATATGAAAAAAGACTTCCATCAAATTGTGAAATGTTTTTCTTCAACAAAACATTGGCAACATATAACAGTTTCAATAAAAAAGTCATTTTTGTATCGGTTCCAGTTTGACTGCAAACTTTCTAAAATGCTACAAAAAGTGACACCATGCCACATAGGAAAGCTGTGAGCGGCAGCAGTATTTAATAATTGATTACTGTGGCTTTTCAAGTTTGACAGGTGTGATAGAGATTGTGCTGAGCAATGGAACTTTTCCTTAATACACTTCTATGTTGCTGTCCATGGTCCAATGCAGAGGATTTACAGCAGACATATTATGGCCAAACTGTGATGGCTGTGTGCACCGATTTTAAAACTAGAATGTGAATCTTATATGTGATAAGTTAACTGTTCTGCTTTAAATTATGGTTATTTCATAACGTGTTGCAGTACAATCTTTAAGGTCCATTGACAAATCATAATGTATAAGCTATCTTACTCTTGAATAGCAATAATTAGAAACTGACAATGGGTGGAATTTCCTGTTTTTCTGCAGTCCGAATACATCTACTTGCTGTGCATGAAAATCCAAGTGTAGGGGTTCAAGAAAATTCAGGTACAGCTATACTATATAGGGAAATACACTGTGCCAAACTTAGTCATTTTTATGTAATTGTCTAGTGATCCCTGTATATTTTGGCTTGTTGATAATCACTCTACCCTCCCAGGGTAACTAGATGTCTGTACATGTGCATTTCCTGCTATTATGCTGGTTCAAAAATGTAAAATTAAGCCCAGAATTTTATACAAAACCATAGAATCATAGAAATGATACAGCTCAGAATGGGGTCATTTGGCCTATCTTGTCTATGTTGACCCAAAGTTGCCCAGATGCCCTTTTCAATCTCACCTTTCTGCACATGGCCCATTGTCCTGCAGCTTACAACACATAAGGTGTAGATCCAGATAGGTTTTAAAAGAGCTTAGGATCTCTGCCTGCACCAACTCAAGCAATGAATTCCAGACACTCAGCATCCTCTGTATAAAAACGTGTTTCCTCACATCACCTCTAATCCTTCTGCCACTTAGCTTTAATTTATGATCCCTGGTTTTTGAACTCTGACAAGGGAAAAAAGTTCCCCCACCTACTCTATCGCTCCCCCTCACATTTTGTATGTGTCAACCACGTCACCCTTCAGCCTTCTCTGTTCCAAGAAAAGCAACCTCAGTCTCTCCAATCTCCCCTTGTAGCTACAATTCTCTAACTCTGGCTACATTGCAGTAAATCTTATTTACAACTCTCCAGAGCAATTATGTTCTTCCTGTAATGTGGTGATCCAAACTGCACACAATAATCCAGTTGTGGCCTCACCAGTATCTTATGCTGTTTATTTTGTTTGGTAATTCGAAGGAAATTCATCCTTATTGAATCTTGCTCTGTACCTTCTGTTAGTTCCTTTGAATCCATTTTTAGAATATCAATATAAGACACATTAAAACTTAAAATACTTCAAACATTGCATGTTGTTAAAAATGCTGTGTATCTCAATCCTAAAATAAATCATAGAGAATAGGTGCAGGTGTAGGCTATTCGGCCCTTCAAGCCTTTCACCACCTTTCAATATGATCATGCAATTTTAGTATCCCACTCTCGCTTTCTCTCCATACTTCTTCAAAAGCACTTTTGATCCCTCTATTTTTGCACACTAACCCCTTTTTTATTCTCCCTTCCTTCTTCAGTGTTTTTGAATATGATGCGTCCTATAATTCCATGTTTGAACCTCCTCAATTAGTTTTCTGAAACTGAAAGCTGCAGGTAACATCGTCTATCTGTCCCCAGACTATCTCCTCTTAAATTTTATGAATAAACCCAACCTTACAACCCTTGGGATGGCACGGTGACTCAGTGGTTAGCACTGCTGCCTCATAGCACCAGGGACCAGGTTCAATTCCAGCCTTGGGTGACTGTGTTTTCAATGTAGTAATCTGGGACAAAATCAATTGTCACATTGAAAAATTTGGAATGGTGAATGAAAGCTAGCACAGATTTGTTAAAATAGGGAGTTGTTTGATGAAGTAATGGAATGGGGTGGAATTGGTGTATACAAACTTTCTAAGGGCTTTTGGTAAAGTACCACAAAACATAGCACCTTAAATGGAGGGAGACATCCCAAGGCATTTTACAGAAGCATATATGTACAAAACAAAATGCAGAAGGGGATGCTCTTGCTAATGACCCTTCTCATGTCTGTCTGAAAAGGAAGATCTCTTACTCTTAAAATTTATCCTCCAGTTTTAGTCTCCCCCACAAGAGGATACATCCTCCCAGTATCCACCCTGTTAAGTCCTCTCAGGCTATTTCACGTTTCAATCAGATCACCTCTTATTCTTCAGACCTCCATTATTTCCACATTATACTCCATCTGCCAATCTTCTGCTTACTCATTTAACTCCTTGCAGATGCATTATCTCCTTTTGACAATTTAGTGGTTTTGATAAAACAATCTAGGCCTTACATAATCCCATAATAATTGTTCAAGTATTCTTCCATAACCCCCTTAAAGGGGAGCAATAGCTAGCTTTGCCTTCATACCTTGATTTAAACACTAGTCATAGTCCCACACTTTTCCTCTTCAAATTGAAAATTAACTTCCATCACGTATTGCTGTCACCTAAAGGCTCCTTTAAAAAATAACCAATTTCCAAAAATCAAATAATATTATATCCAGTGTGGGAGAACACAGCAGTCACTAACGAGTTCCTTCTAACAACTCCATCTGTGGAATGGCAAGCTTTGAACTACCACAGTGAAAATGGACCTTGTTAAACAAGTTCATGACAAGACACAACCCCAGTGCAGCCAACTTTCACCACTATGGCCTCAATACAAACATGTTATGTACTTGTTGATAGTCATAAGCAATGCTGCGCTTACTGTGGATAGTCTCCTCTACATACTGGTTGGTGCACTAATCACCTGGAAAATGAGCAGGCTATCACTTTATTTTGGGAATTTGCATTTGCTGAATTAGTTAATAATTATTTAGCAGTATATAAATTGAGTATAGCAGAAACAAAGACTCATTTTGTTAAAGGTTTCTGTCTTGCACTCATCAGGACAATGCACAAGAATTAGAGTGCAAGCATTAACAAAATGTGCACTTTTCCAGCAATACCTAAATGAACAGATCAATAAATTGGTTGTTAATTGCTTTGGATATTATGAAAAATTCTGCACAAAGGCAATTTTTTTTCTTTTGGCACATCATCATTTTTAAGGTCTCTCACTGTACTGTTGTAATTGCCATTCTTTGATTCCAGTCGACCTGGGTCAGCTCTCATACAAACTTTATACTCCATTTGAGTAGTTAAATTTTGATTTTTCTCTGCGTTTTTCTAATGATACTGTGATCACTGTTTTCTAAGTATCCTCCAAGCATAAAACATGCTCAACTTTATTTTAGAGAAATAGACTCAGTATTGCTACATTCCCTGTTAGGTTGGAAGCATAACTGATTCACAAAGTTATATTGTACTTACACACTCCACACTCTCCAAATCTTTACCCTGCTCTTTCCCCGGTCACTCTGAGGACAAATGAGAACAAATGCCTCTATTATCACTGCTCTACTTGCACTTTTCTGTAATTTCCTTGCAAATGTTCTCTATTTCCTTCCCATTATTTGGTGGCCTATAGAAGCAGGCCAATTATATATATTCATCAGCTTATTCGCCTAGACCTTCCAATCCCATTAGAATTTGCTGCTTCTTAGGGTCACAATAATACTGAAGGCTTATGGAACCAGAGATTTTCTATACCTAAGAAATGGTTCTGAGGAGACCTTAGCGACGTTCCCCACTGTCAGCAGTTGTCATGTAAAATTGGGCAGCTTTCTCGTTTATTACCCCGGTTTTTACACTGGATCACACCCCTCTATTGTCTGCTCTATTGTTCCTTAAATGTAACCAAAGATTTTCAGTTTTTGAATCGTCAAGTATATCAACCTTTTACATTGCTATAGCGCTGTAATAAATCTTTTATGAATAATATCATCACCCTCTTTTATCTTCTTCCCTTTTGCAAACACATGGCATCCAGAAATATTAAGTGCCCATTCCTTCACTTGTTTGAGTGAGGTCTTTGTTATTGCACAATCCCATGCGGCTACTTTTGCCAAGAGCTAAATAACCTTATTATCATTGTTTTTGTACTTATATACTTCAAGCCCCTCTGAATCTACCTTGCATTTTCTGTCTCTGATCCCTTCTATTTCTGAACTGTTGTATAATCAATGTTGATTATTCTCTGTACACCTATCACCTTTCAAAGGCTTCATCCTGCCACCTGCCACATTAGTTTAAACCTTTCCCTGACTTGCTGTGATTCCATCATTACTTTTTGGTTCATTTTGTGATTTCCCTTTCACTTTTCAGCATTGATGCCTTACCTGATTGCAGCCAGATTTCTCAACATTAGTCATAAGCACTCATTGTAAGGACCAGGGCTAATCTCAGGCATTGCAAACTTCTACTGTTGGTTTATTTTCCTGCTCAACCCAGTCCAATAACTCTTCACAAGTACAATGACTATAGCTGTATGCAATATTTCAAGAGCTTCATGCTGTCAGCATTCCTTCCTGGATTACTAGCCTGTATATTTATTTCTTCATGTTAATGTTTTATTTGCTGTGGGCAGTTACTGTCACAAAATGATGTTTCTGACATTGAGTCAATTAGTCAGTTAAGTCCTGTTGCTGCTGAATTTTATTTAACGAAATACTTTTCACTGTAAAACAGAATCACTATTGTCAGCTGTGCACGCATCACCTCATGTCTCTCAATGTTGTCTTTACTTCATCATTCATCTATTCAATTGTCAATAGGTCTCTTTCATGTTATTTATTTCCTTAGAATATCTTGAGATCCTGTACAATTCTGTGTTATCTATAAACTTTGATATTCTTACAGGACTTTCTTTTACGATAATGAACAATTGATGTGATCCCTGAGTTTAGAATCCAATTAAAATTCCTACCTGGTCATAGTTGTATTATATATAACTTAGCCAATTAATAATCCAACTTACAATGTTACCACCATTGTGAACAGCTTTCGCTTCAACCAAGATACTCTAGTGAGGGAATTATATGGAGTTTCTGAAATTATTTATAATATTCACTATCCATTCTTTCCTCATTGACTGTGTTTACATTAATCAAGAAAGCTAGTTGCTAAGACTGAACAGATTTCATACAGCTAATTTGGTTTGAATTTAAAAGGTTCGGTTTTCGTTTGACATATTGTGCAAATGTACTGTATTGTGAAATTGGTGATAAAATCATTGCTGGCATGTTATACAACAGGGAAAAGCATACAAATAGGAAAACTGTATTAAATCACAAATGAAAAACAATTCTGCAATGCAAAATGAGTTTGAAAGGTGAGTATCTTTCCATAAGTGAAAATTATTTTTGTGGTTTACATTGAAAAGCAAAATCTATTCAGATGAGAAATTTGCAGGTTCATATTATTTTCCAAACATATGAATTAGGACCAGGAGTAAACCACTTGAGCCTGTTCCACAATAAGAGCACAGTGACCTGATTACTAATAATCCCACTTACCAGAGATAACCTTTCATTTCCTTGATCATCAAGGATTTATCAACCCCTGTATGAAAATATTCAAAGACTCTGCTTTAACTGCCTTTCTTGAGGACACAAGTTCCAAAGATTCATGATCCTCTGGGAGAAAACACATCTCATCTGTCTTAAATGGGCCATGATTTATTTTGACTTTGATTAAAAAAAGGAAACCCCTTTGAAATAAAATATTCAGAATTTCCAGTGGTTTGATTCTCTATCAATAATCTGGGAAGAACTTTTTTGACTGTGCTGAATCAGCTCTCCCATCATAATTGGCTTTAGGGGAACACACTCCACCTGTATCACTGCCACAGACTGAACACCCACCTCCTTTCGTGATGTGCCTTTCCTGAGGATTCCTTAAGCAGTCCTACTACTGCAACATGTTTCCCGTTCAACTTCCAACAATTACGTTTAGCATGCCTGAGCTTATCACAATGGGAGCATAGTATGTTCTTTGTATCACCATTAGGTTTTAGCCTTTTTCCTTTAGAATTTTGGCATCCCTGTGTTTGCTCCCTAAAACTAAGACCTTTTCCAACCAAAGATGTTTTATTCCTCCTGTTTCCTTCTTGATTTCCAAGTGACCATTTTGTCACATGTAACCATCTATTTGAGATATCTCAGGTACCTGCCAGGCCGCTTCTTTTCAGATTTTTCTTGCACTTTTCTTGCAAATACTACAAATGCCTTAGTAGGTTTCTTTCTTGCAGGCCTAAATTTTAATTGATGAACATCAGGAACAAATTCATAAGCATTGAGTATTATTCTTATTGCTGTTGTGACAAACTGGTGTACACAATCATAGCTGTACCTGTCAAGACACCCTGTAACATTAAGGTCCAAACATCTTTGGGTCAGTTCAACTTCCCAGTTGTCTTTTCAAATGGGCTGAAACATCTTTCAACCCCAACATCTGTAAATTTAGGCACTAACCGCAGATGTTTAAATCAAATTCCTGATTGGAATCAAAATCTTCCTCTGAGCTACTATCTCTTGTTCCTTCCTTTACTGTCTGCTTTTGTCTTGGTAAGTCATATGCTACCTGAGTTCTCTCTCCCTTTGGAGATCAAGCATTTTTAATGAAATTTATTTCCATTGGCTCTTTTTTCTGTCTTTCACCTCATTTTCTAATTCAATCTTTCTCGTTCCAGTTCCCTTTCTTTTTCTTTCTCCTTGCTTTTCCCATTGCTTTACCCTTTCTATTTCTTTTTGATTTTTGTTTGCTCTTCTCCACTAATTTTTCTTCGTCTTTTTCTTCTAATTCAAGTATTTTATCTGTCTTTCTTTCTCCTAATTCATATGTCTTTGTCACGTCTAACTGAATCTTAGCTACTGGTGATACAGTCATTTCAGATTTACCTCCTTTTAATTGGAAACATCAGGTAATCACTTTAAAGATTACATCCTTATGAGATCGAACTTTTATTTCTAACTTCAAATTATCTGCTTTCTCCCACAGGGTAGACTTGATTGAAGATTTCAAATTATCCACTATTATATTTTTTATGCCCAGAAAAATCTTATGAAAAATTAAAGCTGTTTTGAAATTCCTGTCTATGCAATATAGGTTACATCTCCCAGCATTAATGCCCAGTACCTCCATGGTATTTGTTCCTTTAAGGATTCACACAGCCCTCTTAAATTCAACAGATTTCTATCTATTAAAAGTTGGTCTTGTTATGATCCTAGCTAACAGTAATACTTGACAAGCCAGATCCTGGCATGAAACCTGCCTTGATAGACCAAAAGTTTGACTTTTAGAATTTAGCTTCTATGGTGATCAGTTGCTAAACACACTCACAAGACGCAGATTTACAAAATAACATCAAAGAAAAGTAAAAAAAAACAAAGCTTTATCTTTAAAGATAATTTAGAAAGATCAAATATTAAAAAGTCAAAAAAAGCAAGCCTTTTGTTCTCAATAACATCCTTTACAGATATTTAACCTCAGTGAAGTAACTCTATCTTCAAGCATTAATTTCTTACCCAACTGCTGAGGTCACAAAGCATTTTCTTGAGGTGACTTTCTGCACTTTTACCACATGATTCGCTCAGTCTCTCCCTAGGATACACAGACGGGTTAACGTCCTGACTTTTTAATGACCTTAGCTTTGAGACTGTTGAACAGGTATCTCCTGGTATAGATCTTTTCTTCTGAACTGAAATTCCTTCAGGCCTCTGGTCACTTGATCGATCGGTCATAAAACTCAACTTAGTAAATACTTTAGCAATTATTTCATCAGGCAGCTTACCTAGTTATTTTGCTCAAATTACATGAATAATTTGGAAAGGCTGTTTTGACCAATGCTAAAGAAAATGGATTTTTAACGCTTAAAACAAAAAGCAAGTCACCTTTATTAACCTCTACTTCAGAACCCAAAGTTTATAATGATAATATATTATGAGAAGATGAGAATGTAAGAAATAGGAAGAGTAGCCATTCATCCACTCCTGTCTATCTCACCATTCAATCAGATCAAGGCTGATTTTCCCCAACCCTCGATTCGCTAATTTACTGCCTTATTAAATACTGTGGCTCTCTGGGGTAGGGAATTCCAGATATTCATCACTATGTAGCAGAAGAAATTCTTTGGCATCTCAATTTTTAATAAGTGTCCCTTACTCTTTAAAGATGTGTTGATAGATCGTGCCCAAGGCAGGGACCTTACATGAAAGGGTACTTGATGTTTCCCAATCCATAAAAAGCTGCTTTAGGATGTTATTTGTACAGTCATAAAATACGATCGTTGCTCAAAAGAGAAATGTGTAGAATTGATTTTCGGGAGAGATAAGTAATAGGAAATGTAAGGTCACTTGTGGGAATAATTTATAGGCCCCCTTTGCAGTAATAGTAGTTATACCAAAGAAAAGGAGTTTGGAAAAATAAATGCAGCATTTAAGAAAGGTACCATAATAATCAAGAACAGTTAAACTTATGTATAGATTGGATGAATCATATTGGTAAAGAGAGCCTGGAAAATGAGTTCACATTGTATTTACTTTTGTGCAGTAATACAAGCAGGAAAAAAGCTATTTTAGATTTGGTAATTCGTGATGAAATAGGATTAGTGAATAACCTCATGTCAAGGGGAACCTTTAGGTGACAAGATAAGAATTTCATATTCAGTTTGAAGGGGGAGAAATGCACTTCTAAGATTATGTTTCACACCTGAATAAATGTAAATACAAATTTTTTTGAGGCAGTAACACACAAGGTAGATGAAGGGAAGATGTAGATGTAGTGTGTCTAGATTTCTGAAAGGCATCGACAAAGTGTTGCATTCAAGATAAGAGAATGTGGTATAGGGAATAACATAGTGACATGGATAAATGATTTGTTAGTTAAAAGTAAGCAGACAGCACAGATAAATGGATCTTTTTTGAGTTGTCAAACTAATAAAGTGTCACAGAGATGAGTACCGGGACTCAACTATCTATATTAATCACTTCATGAAGGGGTTGAATATGTGATAGCTAACTTTGTTGATGACATGATGGTGAGCAGGAAAATAAGTTATCAAGAGGAGCTAGAAAGTTTGCAAAGAGATATTGACAGATCAAGTGATTGAGCAAAAATGTAGCAGATGGAGTGCAATGCAGAAAAATGTAAACATATCCACTTTGTCAGGAAGAATGGAAAGGTAGTTTACTGGTTAGAAGGAGAAGTCATTGCACAACTTGGTGGCTCAGAGCAATCTGGAATTCCTTGCACATCAATTACAAAATGTTAGTATCCATGTTCAGCAAGGGTTTAAGAAGGCAAATGGAATATTGGTATTTATAGTAAAGGGAATCAAACGTAAAAAGAGGAACATTTTACAGTCCCATTCTCCTACGAAACCATTTATAAGAAAATTGTGTAATGGCAGCACTATTTAAACTAATGGGGCCATAATCACGTTATAACCAATATACGCTTTACAGAAACAGCATTCCCAATTTGTCAATCGCATTACAGTGAATTCACATTAATGAAATGCGAGTTCCAGCAGAATGACCTGTACTACAAATGTGCATGGCCACATGGGGAGTATAATGTACAATTTGGTCCCCCTATTTAGAAATATAGAAACATAGAAAATAGGTACTGGAGTAGGCTATACGGCCCTTTGAGCCAGCACCACCATTTAATGCAATCATGGCTGATCATGCAATTTCAGTATCCCATTCCCACTGTCTCTCCATACCAATTGATCCCTTTTAGCTGCAAGGGCTACATCCAGCTCTCTCTGGAATATATAAAATTGCATGAGAAGCAGTTGCCAAAAAGGCTCACTCCACTCATTCCTGGCTCATTTTACACTGGGAATTTAAACAAGTTGGGCTAATACCTATTTGCGTTAAGGAAAAAGAGAGCTGATCTTGTTGAAACAAATGAGATCTCCATGGGATTTGATAAGATGAATACCAGGAGTTTATTTCCACTTGTGGGAATAACTAGAACTGGAGACAACTTTTAAGAAGATGGCTCCCTATTCAGACAGAGTTGAGATTAGCATGTGCAACTCTCTTCCCTAGAAAGCAGTGGCAGTAAATCACTGAATTGAGAGATCAATTTTTGATGGACAATTGAGTCAAGGATTGTGGGGAAGTAGATGGGAAAATTGAGCTGTGTGGCAAACCAGGCTAGGATTGTCAAATGGCCAAACCTTGCTCCTTTGCCAAACTTCAAAGCTAATTTTACATCTGAAAATGTACTCATTTGTTCAAAATTTCTAAAAAGAGCTTATTTCCATTATGTCCTATCAGACAGTTAATCTGCACTTTTTAAAAATAATTGCATGAAGTGTTTATAGTATTCTATAAAGTAATTCAAAGCTATTGACAGATATAGGTTCATTATATATTTATTGCTATTATTGTTGAGAGCTCGGGATCTAAAATGGAAGAATGATTTATGGCTTTAATTTGTATTTCTGTTGAGAAGGGAAATATATGATTCTTATTTTCGTTTTAAATTCGAGTGGCAGAGGGGTATGTGGAAATTTGTTTTGTTTACTTGTACTTATATGAGTTGAATTGTTCAGTGCATTAGACAGGAAAGGAATCCGCTCACAGAAAATCAGAACAAACCAGAATATGTCACACAGTGTGCAGATTTATTCTGAGGAAGTTCCTAAAGCAGATGTAGTGTTATTTTAGCAGTCTCCATTATACAGTAGTCAGAACAGCGCTGGAGAGAAGTTCTGAGTTGCTTAGAAGGTTGTTGGTATGTTCAAAAGGGAGACAATCTGACAAGGTTACTGAAGACATGAGGTTCAGAAACACATTAAGAAGTAAGTGAGCCGAGGTAGTAGCTTGGTTTAGGATTTCGGGAAGAGACCAAAACTGTTGAAAATAACAGTGACCTTAATACACAGATCTTTTCTGAAAAGGATACCCATTACAGTCATGCAAGCTGAGTAAGAAGTTTTAGTGTGGGGGCAGGGGTGATCCTTCACTCATGTTTGAGTGTCTGTAAGATACTTGCGGGGGTAAAAGAGTTAAATCTTTTTGATATTTGTAACAAGAGTTCCAAATGGTTCTTGTACAATGTAAAATAGTTCATATTTTTCTTTTGTGTGCAATAAAGTGTTATGTTCTTTTGATAAAAGTTCATCAGCTGCCTCTTTTGAACATGTTCAGTGACTTGTGGTCTATTAAATTAGGTCTCGCTCTGAAATTTGACTTACACAGTATTATCATTAGCTAGAATTACAATGATACTTACAAGGTTTACCCCCCCCCCCAACCCCACTTTCTTTCTTGCAGGTCTTGGCTTTTGCTGGGTTGGAGTGACTGGCACGAGCAACCCTTTGATCTGCTACTCAAATGGCTACCCTTCATTGTGAGACATTAATGGGTCAATTTTAACCACACCCAACCAGGATAACCAGGAACTTAAGTATAGTGGCTCATGTAATCACCTGGATGGATCTTGCAGCCTCACCACATGCTGTGATTTCAACCCACACTTCTAAGCAAAAAGCAGTGACACCTCAGGAAAGAAAAGTGCTTTTTTCTAAACATGCAGATTGATGTTTATTAACCAGAGCTTGAGTGGGGAAGCAGTTATGGCTTTCCAACCATGGTTAGCTGGTGGCAAGAAGAGTTGAGCTAGAAAAAAGGAATGTGGGTTTTAGTTAAGTTTCCCAATAGAACAGGTGGAATAGCAGGTTCCCTTACCTCAAATGTCCCTTCCCCTCCCCCATTTATAAGATGCTCACATTCATCCAAGACATACTTGAGCACTAGAGATCACTCATTCAGGTCTCTAAGAGTGGCTTGCTGCTGACAGGAGGGTACACTTCCCAGCTGGGTTCACATGTGAAATGGACTGGCTCAGTAATGACCGTTTTCCTGATTTCACACTATGCGACTTGGACAGATTACACTCTACCTAGGCCCCCACCATAGAACTTCACCCAACCCTCCCAAAGTTAAAATCACTTCCATATCTTTCTGTATGGCATCATGGAGAGCATTGTGACTGATCCCGATCCTGCCTTATTCAAATACAGGTCTACCTTCCGGAAATGCCATTAAATGCAGATTTCTGACCAGCTTATGTTGAGAAAATTGGGACCTCTCTCGTATCACTACCATCAGTTCAGCAGATAGCAAGTAATTTAACACAGGCCAGGATTTCCATTGGAGACCTTTCCTGCCTGTACAGCTTGTCAGTGCACTTAGCAACAAAGGCACATGAGTAGCCAAATATAATTCTAAACCTTTGGTAATATAGCTGTTGACATTTCAGTTGATAGCATATCTTCAAAGACATGCATGCAGTATGGCACAACATAATAGAGGTCAGACACAGGAATGTCAGTCGGTTTTTGTGCAATCTTAAGGGTTTTATATAGTCAGTTCAAATGTGTGAATCAAACAAGTAGTTCAAAAGATTTCTTATGATTTGCAGCCCAGGGAGAATTCCCCCATTCTCAGAATTATAAGCAGTACTATGAAATGTACAGGGGTAGCAGGAATGAAAGACTGGTAAATGTGAATGCTATCAATACAATAATTCATGGATATTCCTCAGATTCTGAAGCAGTCGATGTTTAAATGCAACCTGAACAATATCCCAGTTTGGGCTGAAAACTGGCAAGCAATAATCTTGTCACTCAAATGCCAAATCATGGATATCTCCAACAAAAAATAATGTGACCATTGTCCCTTGGTATTCAATGGTGCTACCATCACTGAATCCCCAACTATCAACACCCTTGGGGTTTCTGTTGACCAGAAATGGAACTCTAGCTACATACTGTGGCTACAAGAGCAGGTCAGAGGCTAGGAACCCTGTAGTAACTCATATTCTGACTATAAAAAACCTGTCCATTGTCTACAAGGCCCAAGTCAGGAGTGTGATGGAATACTCCCTTGTTTGATTGAGTGCAGCTTGAACAACATTCAAGAAGCTTGACATCATCAAAACAGCCCACTTCATGAGCACCAGCTTGATCATCATGGGGTTACAACCCAATATGTCCCAGATATGCAGACTGTTGAGCTCATAATAGCCTGGTAAAATTGTGGGAAATAGATTCGTTGACATCCCACGTTAAACTGAAGCCAAATCTACACAGACCCCACTTCCGTGGCACAGCATAACAGATTTGGCACTCACTGGGTTAAAGAAATATCATGAGGAACCTCACTGACGTCACAAATACATAGATAGCTAATCCCACAAGGACAGGAGCATCACCATATTTCATGTGTTATTCAGGTGAGGCTGGAAAACATGGAGCTCAAGAAATTACTAAAGTTTCAGGGACAGGTGATATAAATAAAAGCAACTGTAAGCTCCAGGTGGTAGATTTGCTCACGAAGCACAATGTCACACAGATCCCCATATTATTCACTAGAGTCATTAATAAACAAAATAGTCAGTGAAATGTTGCCTCAAGCTAAGCTGATTACAGTGGTTTATGTCACCACCAAACTACAACAGAATGTAAACTGATAGGTTTACGAGGCTACCAGCAAATATCCAAATGTGTCATAGTACAATTACTTGCCAACTCTATATTGGAATTAATTAACTTTTTTAGTGCCTCTCACCTTCCCAGGTCTCTGCAAATTGCAATATTTGTCTCATGAGAAAGTAAGGAATTACTCCAGCTCTTGGTCTGTTATATTTAAAGGTTACACAACAGAATGCATTTGTTTCTGCCTCTCACTTCCTTCTATCTGTACATCTTTTTTAAAAAAGTTATCTTTGCTTGACAGCTCAATTAGATTAAAAATCACAAAGCGAAGTACAGTCGATGTCTTTTAACTACAGCCCTCTCTTGCATCAAGATGCTGATCTACTGATTTACCTTGGGGCAATCTTTGAAAGAGAACATTTTACTTAGCAATGTTCAAAAAGCTTATATTCCTGCACAGCTTCTCACCTCCAAGAAAACTGTTCAAATTTCTTTAGATGGAAAGGCAAAATATTAGCAGAAAATAGGTATGGCAGGAGTCCTGTTTAGATGCTGCTGTGAACACTTTATTAACTGTGATCCACAAAACAAATAATGTATTTATTTATTGTCACTTCACAGTGAATAATGAAGTAAACTAAGGTGAAAAGTTTCAACAGTCGCCACAATCCGGAGCCATTTTGAACAGTTTAAGAATAAAAGGGATAAAAGATATAACTGAAAGAAAATAGTTTTAAGAAAAATAGGATGTAAGATATGACTGAAAGCGCTGAGATGGCTCACCAACACCAGTGCTGCCACCCCTACTCCATCGCTGTCTACGCTGGATCTATCAAAGTAGGAGTCACTATTTTTTAGTCACCATCTCTTCACCGCTGGGCCCACCTCACTGATGCTACCACCATTACTGGGTCCTGTACTGAACCACACTTGCCCTGCAACCAGGAATCCCCGGCTCCATCTCCACCTTGCCAATGCCTGGAGTCCCCTCTCTGGGCCTAATGCAATCAGGAGTCCCTGGCTCCACTGCTAGACCCAGGCCACCGCCGCTGTCTTGCCAGGAAATCTGGTCTGGTCTCCCTCCTCCGAGATGTCGCCTTACCAGCGTCACCCATTACTGGAGAAGCTCTGCTACCACGGCCACCACCGGATCTGAATACTAGGACCCTGTTGCCATCACTGCCTCCAGCTGCCATGAGGAGCCATGTCTGGCACCACCTCTGACTGCCAGGAGAAGCCACCATTCCCCAATCCAGCTGCCATGCCGATTTCATTAACTACCAGACTGCATAAGACTTCAAAGAAAAGAAAAATGAAAGAAAAAAAAAGAGCAGAAGTTAAAAAAAAGAACCAAAAAGCATGCAGGAGCAGATAAACCCCAGCACGAGCCCAGGTGCAGCTCTCTTACTCTACCGCCATCTTGATTTTTGGTTAGCAAATGGGTTAGGTGTTGTGGTTTTGGATAAGAAGGGGGATTTTCCACCTTTCTGGAATGAAGAGATGACCATAATCTAAGTCCACTTCCTTCTGGTCCAGGTGGGAGAATTGCCAAACTGAATGCAATCTACTTCTCCGTAGTACAATGAATCGTACATCTTTTCATATGGTGTTAGATTATGGAAATGTTTTGCTGCCATGGTATCATTTTCAGAAACTATAGTTACCATAATTAAAGTAGCCGATCTGAGGTTTTTAAAGCTGAGAATTCATGTACATATACATTCACACTAAGCCTGTAACATCCAGATGTGTGCCAAAAGATACTGAATCTTATTCAAATGAAACAAACAGTAAGTAGTAACTGCAGGCACGAGGTCACTACATTTAATAACCATTCTCCACATTTAGCCACCATCACCATTCCCTCACAGAACAAATTAATAAATGTTAATCAAAATATTTGATTTTAGTTAATTAGCATTTGCTCCAAGTTGCCTTGCACTGTAAAAATAAACCAACAATAAATTGGTTAATCACAACCTACTCCCTTTCTTTTGATAAATGACGATGTGTACTGATCTAGCTGGGTTAACAATTAGTCCACCTTCGATTCTCTTGCTTAAACCAAAACCTTTTCAAAATAGTTCTGGGCCTAACTTAATTTTTGCTTTCTTTTGGATTAATCTTTTCACAATTTAAGGAAATTGTCCTTTTTTTTTCAGAAATGACCCTGATTCTTGCAAGTGATCACATTTTTTGTTTTTTGGACTATACACTGGAATGGAAATTGGACTGCTCCATAGGTGAAATAATGAAAGTTTGGCAACTTAGCAAAATCAAGTGATGCACAATTTTGGCAGTGCAGTACAATATTGCTTTTCAAAGCAGTGAGAGGCTACTTTGAGACATCACGACATCAAGAGTCTCTGCATTAAGGGAAGACTGCCTGACGAAAGCCCTTGGATTGGTCAACCTGTAATTTGTTACAAATTTGTAGGTGCAGAGAAGCCTGAGACTTTCAGAGCTGGCATATTGAAAATGCCTCTCTCCATTTTTCTCACGTGTAAAAGAGGAGAAAACATAGAAAGCTTAAAAGAAAGAGTTCTAACAAGGAAAAACCTAGATTCACCAAATTGACTAAAGTGAAGAACAACCATCGCTTTACAGGCAACAACATTGTTGTAATCAATACGAACTGTGAGGGATAATTTAGCATCCTTTGCTGAACTTTGGGACAATTTAACACTCCTTGCTAGAATTTTGATCTCCAGAATTTTGGTCCCTGTCTGTATCTTTCTCCACATATAATGCCGGTGTCAATTATTCAGTATGTGTATTTGAGATCTTTAAAGGCTTGTAATTAAAGTAAAACGGTAGATTAGGAATACATTTTCTCTGCCACCTTATGTATATTACAATAAATACAAGTTATTTTCTATTAACAAAAAAGTACTGTCCCTATCTCTGAGCTAAAGGCCTGGGTTCAGGTCCCACCTACTTCCGAAGTGGGTAATGATATCTTTGAACCAGATTGATTACAAAATATCGACACAGTCCTGAGTGTATTCCGAACCTGGAGCACTCCAATCTGATAGACCACCAGGCTGTTTCCATGAATACATATGATTTCTTAAAACTGCTCCTTTGTATTAGAAGATGACAGAGATTGAAACAATTTGAAGTACAACACCTCCAAAACTTGACAAAATTCACACGTGGATTTATTGCTGTGATGAGGTTAGGTTCCTAATCACATGTTCAAAATGAACACGAATTACTTATAGACAGTGACATACAATTCCTGAATTTATGCTTCAGAAAAAGTCACTTTGACAGTTCAACACACGAACAATCAGCTCTGAATCAAAAAGTCAGAAAGCTGAAACCCCATGGGAGCATATTGGCGATATTTGCTTCTCTGACTGATTGAGATTATTCAGCACTTGGCTGTATTAGTAAATGAGGCAATGTATCATTGTGAGAAGCTGCACCCCTAAGATTGGAAAAATAATGGAGTTTTGAGGAATAGTGCAATTTTCTCTGTTGGAATTGTGCCTGTATTGTTAGACTGAAAGTACCCCATGAGTTCTCTAAGGTCTGATCAAACGATTGCAAAGAAGACACATGCACTTCAATATGTAGTAAATTTATTGCTATATGAAGGATGTTGGTAGGCTTGAAAGGGTTCAGAAAGGTTTACAAGGATGTTGCCAGAACTGGAAGGTTTGATTTATAGGGAGAGGCTGAATAGGCTGGGCTTTCTTCCCTGTAGTGCTGGAGGCTGAAATTGGGACCTGTTAGAGGTTTACAAAATCATGAGGGGCATGGATAGGGAAGTAGCCAAGGCGTTTTTTTCTCAGGGTAGGGGATCTAAAACTCGATGGCACAGATTTAAGGTGAGAAGGGAATGATTTAAAAAGGGACCTAAGGGGCAACTTTTTTAAGCTGACGGTGCTGCGTGTGTGAAACGAGCTGCCAGAAGAGGTGGTGGAGGCTGGTATAATCACAACATTTGAAAGGCATCTGGATGGGTATATGAATAGGAACAGTTGAGAGAGATATCCTGGCAGATGGAAATAGATCAGTTTAGGATATCCGGTTGGCACGGATGAGTTGAACTGAAGGGTCAGTGTTGTATAATTCTACGGCTCTATGAATTAGTAATTGTTAGTTTTTACAGTTTATATATACTTTCAAGCTATATAATTTGGTTAAGTAAATGAGATACACAAGTGAGTCTCACACTGCCTTTCAATCCATTTGACAATGGTGTCATTTGGAGCTCTGCCTCAGATTCCATGGTGAACCCAGCCAAATGGTGTAAAATCCAAAGAGTGAGGTGAAGTGCCTGATATTAATACTTTTATGAATCTAAGGTTATGTGCTGAATCCCCATTTTGGCACAACTTCAGTACTTTTATAGCCCTCAAAAACAGGTGAAAACCAAGTCCAGGTGGTCCCATCTAGATCACATGAGTGGACAATTCCCACCAACTCTCAAGGTCAAGCTGTTTCCTTCCAGTCAAAACATGCTGTTTTTGCATTAGGCCTGTTTTTCATGTACTTTTCCAGGTTACTTCAATTGCTCATTGTAATGTCCAAATAACCCTTCAGGGTCTTTTTTGAAGATATTGTTCTTTTAAGCTCAACACCTCAACTATCAAATAACTGACCCAGAGTGACATTGCCTGGAGCTCAGCAAAGTACTGGGCGGGGTCACAGGAATAGCTCAGAAATCTATGGAAATGTCACCCATTAAAGTCTAGGAGAAAATGAGGCCTGCAGATGCTGGAGATGAGAGTTGAGAGGAATGCCCGATGAAGGGCTCATGCCTGAAACGCCGATTCTTCTGCTCCTCGGATGCTGCCTGACCTGCTGTGCTTTTCCAGTACCACACACTCGACACCCATGAAAGTCTCCCTTCTGAGAAACAAACTCAACTTTCAATACTACTTTTTTGCCTTCTATTTGATGCTGCTACTGCTACAGAAATCAAAGTATTGGGAGAGATGCCCACACTCAAGTTAATACAAGAAACATAGTCATATAAATCCAAGGAACAAAGGCAGTCACAATAATGTAAAAATGTAGACAGTGATGTTAATGCAAGAAATCCAGGTAGTCACAGTAATGCAAGAAATGCAAGTAGCTGTATCAATGCAAGAAATGTTTATCATTTAGACATTATCATTAAGCAAGAAACACAGGCGGTCTTGCCAATGTAAGAAATGCTTGTAGACCAATTGATGTGAGATACAGAGACAGTACACTTAAAGCAAGAAAGACAAGCAGCCCCACAAAGACAAGAAAGTTTGAACAACTTTTTCTTGAAAATTTGGCTCCTATGGAATTTAGACAGAGTCATTGCTTTTAAACTTTGGGAGTACTAGGCTCATTCTGATGTAAGTCCTGACAAGCTGCACTGGGATGAAAAAAACACAATCTTTTAATGATTTTTTATTGAAACAAGTTCAAAGGCCTCAATTTTCAAAGGCTCAGCAAAATCTTCAACATTACAAAAATGGCTCCGGAACTCTTGTCCCTGAACAAGACTCCTGTGATTTTCATAGGGAATGAATGTGATGTGGTCCAATTTGCACATCCATGATTCATGGAGGCGAAGGTTAAAGTGCTGTCTAATTGCCTCCGTCCAATCTGATTTTCACTAGCGGGTTGTCTAAAACAGGAATTTTGCAACTTCTAAAGCTGTCAGAGTCCTTTTGAGGGGTAGGTTGCCCTTCTGAAGAAAGAAGATTCCCTTTTGGATATTTTCCTGGAAAGTCTTTAAGGGGTGCCCTTTGGGATTCACGAATGTGAATAAAAACCACGTAAACTATTAAGCACATTGAAACTTTCAAGAGAAGTATGATAGCTATTAAAATGATTTGTCAAAAACATTGCCTTTTAAATATTTGAAAGAAAGACCATTGGCAGTGTTAAAAAGCATGTTTGCTGTTTCATTCTGTTGATAAGCGTGGGAGCTACCATTACAGATCAGTTCTGCAAGACTAATTTCACAGCCTTTCATTGTCTACACTGGAGTGCCTTTCAGTTCATAATTTGACAGTTGTAGTGGAAATATAAATTCCAATACTTGTCTTATTAGGAATTAAAGAAAGTGAAAGGTGATACTTTTAAAAAATCAATGGGAATTTTTAAGAAAAGTTGTTAATTCTTCATCAGATACTTAAAAGCTTTATTTTATCGTATCTTAGATCCTGTGTGGTCCAAGGTGGATACTGGGTGAGTTGACATGGTAGATGTCAGGGCAAAGAGCGATGGGCCTAAGGTTGGCATGAATTGGCACTAAGCTTGCATAGGGGCTATAAGCAGATATGTGGGTGTAAGGGTGTATGGGTGGGGGGGGGGGGGGGGGGTATGAGATAGCACAGGTTGACATGGATGCAGCATGGGAGTTTGTGGGGAGAGCTGAGGCTATGTGAGTGAAGGTTTTATAGTTTTCACTAAAAGAAATTTCCAACGCAGTGCCAGAGCACCAAGGCAGGGTCTCTGTACCTGACAACCTCATCACTTATTCTGGACTCCCAGAAAATGCAACCAACTTCCCGAACAAAAATCTGAAGTTTCTGGGTTTGAGGATGCAGGCCTGTTCCAACCCTGTGCTCCTCACCTGGGAGTGGCAATTCATTAAACATAGAACATAGAAGAATACAGCGGCGTACAGGCCCTTTGGCCCTCGATGTTGCGCCGATCCAAGCCCACCTAACCTACACTAGCCCACTATCCTCCAAATGCCTATCCAATGCCCGCTTAAATGCCCATAAAGAGGGTCACATTTAACACCAACTGTTGTGGCTCTTTACAGTAGTGCTGAAGTGAGTCACAATTTAACACTGATCATGCAATATATTTTGATCAAGAACATTTGCAAATCATATATAAAACCTGAAATTGTCATCTGAATATTTGGAGCATCGTGATTTTTTTATATACAAATTCCTTTTTCTGCTATATACCACTGTCTGACCCAAGAAACAGCAAACATACTGTTTCTAGAATTCTGAAAATGAGCCTACCATTGTGACATTTGTGAAAGTGGGATGGTGGTTCTGTGTCTGAATTTTGCTCTGTAGCACCAAAGTGTGCTTGTTGCTCTTTTCCAGATGATACAGCTGAAATGCAAGAACTCAGAGTCAAATGTGAGTGTGTTAACATTCTAACATGGATTGACACCAACATAAAATCTTCACCTTAAGTATGGAATGTACTTCTAAAAAATAAACCATCCAGCCCAAATGGTGTGGGCTATATTGATGCTCCATACAAGTTCGCTCCCACCTGTCTTTATCTCGGGACATAGAAAGCTTTACAACACAGATGGAGGTCATTTGGCTCATTATGTCTGTGCTAACCTTAATGCTGGCATCTGTGTTGCTCATCTCAACTATTTCATTAGACTGCAATCTCCATATTCCAATCACTGTCTGGAAGAAGTTCAATCTTAAATTTTATTTTCATACCTTTAGTTGCAATTTCTCAGTTTTTAAAAGTTCTTTCATAGAATATGGACATCACTGACATGGCCTGCATTCATTATGCATCCTTGATTGCCGTGGAGAACTGCCATGGTGGTATTTAGCTCCATTGCCAAGGAGACCAAAGCCTCAGATGAGGAAATGCTTTACATCAGTTTCTTTTTAGCTTTGAAAAGAATTGCAGTGGTGGTATAGCAGTTTTTGTGTATGTTAGAGATCGGAATGGAAAAAGTAGGCCTTGATCAATTCGAATCACCCACTATGGAGTCTCCTTTTTAAATTTTTTTTTCCCTGATGTTCTTACACACTTGATGCAACTGCAACACACTAACTTCTGTGAACAAGCAACCAAATTTTATTCAGTACAGTACAGTACAAGCTTTGGAGAAATTTTGAACAATCCTTACCAAAGTTGCAAGGTGTGTTCAGGGGTCTCCATGAACAAAGGAAACAATCCTTCCTTTATACAAAACCTTTACATCACAGTTAGTAATGCGCACAGGACAATTCCCAGTCACTCCCTCACAGTCACGTCACTCAAGACACTCCCCCCCCCCCCCAGCCACTCCCTCACAGTCACATGCCACTCAAGATACAATGCAGAGACCACCTCACCTCCAGCAACAATGTAATGCAAACCATCCCTTAATAGCCAGATCTGGTATGAATTGTATTTTTTTATAACTATAGGGGTGTAGTCAAATTCCAACTGCAATGCTCCTATTGATTCTGAATAGGGGATGAAAATGTAAATCTCCTCTGAATGGCAAGGGATGGGAATATAAACCTCTCACATTCCATTCGTAAGACAAAAGACACACCACCCTCCCCCTGGGGCATTCAATTTCTTGCAGATCAGCAGAACAAATTAACTCTTTAATATCACATCCTTGGAGAGCATCTGTGTGAATGATTCACTATCTGACTGTCCTGTGACCAATCACTACAAATACTTGCTGTAGCCGTATAAATACTCAATGTTGGCCTAATTCTCTGAAAACTTATCAGCAACCTGGATCTCCAATGTACTAAATTATGGATGCAGTAAGGCTTTGGTTGGTGATATCGTTAAAGTAGTAACATTTTATTAGGTTAAAATAAAACACAAGCACATCACTGTCTCAGATCTGATTCATGGTTTGTGATCTCAGCCAAAGTGAGAGAAGGGGTGGAACAATTAACTTTGGTGTCCTTTGGCAAACTTTGGGAAGGGGAAGGGAGTTGGAGAAAGAAAGCTTTTTCTGAACATTGTGCAGGACTGTACTGGGCAAGGTGTGAATTTTCCCCCCCTTTATATTCATTCACAGGTGGTAGCTGTGAGCAAAGGCATTATTAACGCCCATAACTAACTGCCCACCTTCTTGAACCGAGAGTGTGTTGCTAGAAAAGCACAGCAGGTCAGGCAGCATCCAAGGAGCAGGAAAATAGACGTTTCAGGCTGGAGCCCTTCAACAGGAATGAGCTCATTCCTGAACGGCTCCAGCCCGAAACATCGATTTTCCTGCTCCTCTGATGCAGCCTGTTATGCTGTGCTTTTCCAACAACACACTCTCAACTCTGATCTCCAGAATCTGCAGACCTCACCGACCACCTTCTTGAACTGCTGCAGCGTGTTGTCGTAGTTTTGATACAGTTGAGTAGCTTGTTAGGTCATTCCAGAGAGCAGTTAAGAATCAAATGCATTGGTATGGGTCTGGATTGACATGTCGCAGACAGACCACAATTGCACGTTTCCTTCTCTAAACAACTTTCATGAACCAGTTGGCTTTTTAGGACAATCCAACAGTTTTTCATTCACTAAAACTGATCACTTCCAATTGTAAGTTTATTTAATGAACTGAATTTTAAATTCCCCAAATGCTGTAATTTAAACTCACATCACACCGTGTGGGCGGCACGGTGGTTAGCACTGTTGCCTCGCAGCGCCAGAGACCCGGGTTCAATTCCCGCCTCAGGCGACTGACTGTGTGGAGTTTGCACATTCTCCCTGTGTCTGCGTGGGTTTCCTCCGGGTGCTCCGGTTTCCTCCCACAGTCCAAAGATGTGCAGGTCAGGTGAATTGGCCATGCTAAATTGTCCGTAGTGTTAGGTAAGGGGTAAATGTAGGGTTATGGGTGGGTTGCGCTTCGGCGGGTCGGTGTGGACTTGTTGGGCCGAAGGGCCTGTTTCCACACTGTAAAGTAATGTAATCTAATCTAATCTGTAACACAGTCCAGCTAAAAAACAACTAGGCAACTCTACCCAGTGACATTTATACTGATGTTGGCTCAGTGATTGGATTAGGCTTGACTGTGGTGCTGCACATTACTGTTTAATCTGGGTAATTCAAAGGCATCCATGGAGCAGGCTGGGCCACATCTTATAGTAGATATATATATATGTGTATATAAAGCATTAAATGCTACACCATTGACAGCATTGCTTGATCTACCATGCTCCATAAAAAAAACTCCAATCCAAAAATGACTATCTCTACCTCAGTCACAATTGTAACCCAGGCAGAATAGGGAGATTTGAGAGGCTTCAATAGGACTTTGCCTGTTTTATAAAGTTGTCATTAGTGTACCACTAATGAATCTATTTGTACATTTATTTTGCCATTCTAAAACTAAAGGCCTATTAATGGGAAGCAAACACAATAAAAAGGACATAGTACTGACTGAGAAAGTTTAAAATTAGACAACTATATTTATAAACATTTAACCTTTATTATATGATAATTGAATAATCTATAATTTGTGATCAGGGTGCTTAATCTTCATTGGAGTTCTAACATACTGATGGGAGAAAAGAAATTTGAAGAAGTTCCTCATTTGATCATTAAAAAATGCAATATTTATGACTAGTCTTCAATAGAAAAACAATGTATTTAGGTGAGGTATTTTGGCACTGAGGAAAAATATCACATTCTCATTTCAAAATATTAGCACTGACATTAGTGGTCATGGATGAAGCATCACTTAGGTAACAGATAGAACAAAGGACCTTTCCTTTTACCCCCAACACGAGCCTGAATTCTAACACAACATTTTTCATTTCCTATATTAGCACCATGCCTCATAGCTTCATTGCTCAGGGAGATTGCTTGTTTATTTTCAACCGTCGGCGGTTTTGTGCCACATCTCATCACCAGAAGTTATTAGGCTGAGGATGCCAACACCCATTTCATGCAAAGTGATCATAACTCTAAACTTCATCTTTGTCTCACAGATGCTGTGAAATCATGTCTGATGATTTAAATATGTGCTATATTTGGAAGTGAATGCACAGCATTTCAGCTCCTTGGAATGTTTTGTTACATTAAAAATGCTTTGATTTTGTCCAATAGCTTACTTACCTCAATTAGCCCAACACATACATTCTTGTATTACCAATAAAGATTCAAACTTGTACTGCATGCTTTTGTCAGAAATGCATATGGTACATACAGCAGTAAACACCACAATAAATGCTAATCGGTATCACAGAGGATGCTATGTAAACAAGGCATCATATGATGTCTCATATTGTTACATGTTCTGTCCAATGCAAGACAAACACCATGTTACGCCTTCTGAATTTTATTCAATTTGCAAAAATTTGTTCAGTCCTTTATAGAAATATGCAAAATAAATTATTCAGTTTAAAAATGCAATGGTTGCTGCAGATGTGACAGATCCTAGAGTTTAATGCATTTCGATTCCCTGAAGATATCACTTTGAAAGTTGATTATGTCTGAAATTGCTGTTTTTCATAATTCACAAAGGTACATCCATTTTATTTAATGGTTTCCGTCACTTCTGTCTCAGGCAAGAAATTAGATCATCGGACATTTGGATTAATTTTCTACAAAAATTGAACTTTTTAAATGAGATTAATTATATTATTAAATATTTAATGAATTTAATAACTCAGCAGGAAATATTGTACTACCCTCTTGTGGCCAGCAACATAACTGCAGCTATTTGCAACTGGCGGATGACTGGTTCCTGCTTCAAGCTCTACAAGGGAAACCACTAACTAGAAGTCCTTGTATATTTAAAAGAAAAATACAAACCTTCATTTGACAAAGGGGTGCCTCAGTGAAGGGTTGATGTACACGGCCGTTTTTAACCATTCCACCAGTGGCTATGATAAACGATGAATAGAAAGTCTTCTCCATCCCCAAAGGAGGTTCAATATTCCGATAAGTTCATATGTCAAATACTTAAGCCTGCTGCAAAACATATGACTTAGCGATATGTATGCACAGGGCAGGCCAAACATCTATTCAATTGAAAGCAGGAACCATATGAAATTGGTACAGCTCATTATAATGGGGGAAGTGTGAAGTAAGTGGTACCCATTTAGCTTATTGGTATTATGTTAAAATCAGGTTTCTCCAACACTATTTAAATTTAACCAGCATCTCTCAAAGGGTTAGTGTGCTATGGCTGCAGACAGGAGATGATGTACGGGAACCAATAAATGCTTGTGAGGTTTGTAGATCGCATCCGAGGCTCTCCACTGCTGCTTTGGGAACTCTGACAGTGGACAGGAAAAGGAGTTGCAGGTACAGAAAGCCCTACAAGCAACACCTCCAATAGAATCAGCAAAATGTGACTAAGATGATAAATTCAATGAGACTATCTCCAAGTTGTGGCTGCAATGCCAAAAGAGATCAAGCTGTGATGTTAAGAATTCTATATTTCATTTAACTCCTCCCTCCTCAAACATTGACCTCTTCATAAACCTTCACACTTGTACAATTGCTGCACCAAATTTTATTTCACTTCCTACTCCTGCTCATACACTCTGTACCCGGCAAAAGCCAACTATTTTCCAAAGGTACAAGGCTTGAATCAGTCGACAAGTTGACCTACCTCAGCAGCACTCTCTAGAGTGGCGGGCATTGGCAATAAAGTCAATGCCAGAATAGCTAAGGCCAGTGGTTATGACAGAATCCCTGCAGTGCAGACAGAGATCAATTGGCCCATTTGCCTCTTAAATATTGCAATTGTACCAGCCTCCACCACTTCCTCTGGCAGCTCATTCCATACACGTACCACCCTCTGTGTGAAAAAGTTGCCCTGTAGGTCTCTCTTATATCTTTCCCCTCTCACCCTAAACCTATGCCCTCTAGTTCTGGACTCCCCGACTACAGGGAAAAGACTTTGTCTATTTATCCTATCCATGCCCCTCATAATTCTGTAAATCTCTATAAGGTCACCCGTCAGCCTCCAGTGCTCCAGGGAAAACAGCCCCAGTCTGTTCAGCCTCTCCCTATAGCTCAAATCCTCCAACCCTGACAACATCCTTGTAAATCTTTTCTGAACCCTTTCAAGTTTCACAACATCTTTCCGACAGGAAGGAGACCAGAATTGCATGCAATATTCCAACAGTGGCCTAACCAATGTCTTGTACAGATGCAACATGACCTACCAACTCCTGCACTCAATACTCTGACCAATAAAGAATAGCATACCAAACGCCTTCTTCACTATCCTATCTACCTGCGACTCCACTTTCAAGGAGCTATGAACCTGCACTCCAAGGTCTCTTTGTTCAGCAACACTTTCTAGGATTAAGTGTATAAGTCCTGCTAAGATTTGCTTTCCCAAAATGCAGCGCCTCGCATTTATCTGAATTAAACTCCATCTGCCACGTCTCAGCCCATTGGCCCATGTGGTCCAGATCCTGTTGTAACCCTCTGAGGTAACCCTCTTCGCTGTCCACTACATCTTCAATTTTGGTGTAATCTGCAAACTTACTAACTGTCCCTCTTATGCTTGCATCGAAATCATTTATGTAAATGACAAAAAGTAGAGGAGTCGGGCTAAAGGGTACAAGTCTATGACTCTATTGCTAAGTGATATCTGTGTAATGGATGCGTGTTTGTGCAATTCTGTCAGATTTTAAAGTTCAAGCTTTATTTGCATTAATGCACAAATACTTTTACCCCAACATAAGCGGTGACATGGGGTTTTTGCTAGCACCCTGTCTTTGAAACTTTGGCTCCCTCAGGTTTTTCAGTTCAGATCATACAGCTGCTCATATTGCAATGACATGGCACTACAGAAGGTCACAGCTGAGTCAGATCTTTCTTTCCAGCACTTTAATCCTTCCCCTTTCAACACAAGGGTAAGATAAAGAGATGTCCATGCAGCAAGAACATTCATAAGAGGGAGAACTGTGCAGCAAAACAAGTTAAAGCACAACTTGTATTTCATATTTTGGGCTTGTATATTATTCTATTTAGACTAATAGAGCGAAGGTTTTCTTAATGATGAATTCAAATGCTTACACAGATTTTAAGAATGGCTACTGTGGAGGAGAAGAGTGAACGCAGAAGACAAATGCAGATGCTCTCCAATAGAATCCCCTTAGAAGAGAGTGAACTTCATTTTGTATTTAGCCAATGTTAACCCTGATTTGGTGCTAGAACTGGATCTAAATTCAACTGTCCCTTTTTCATGCATAGTTGCCTTTCATCTTGACAATCCAAACAATACCTGAAACAATAACCTGTAAAAGTGACTGTGTAACCAAGGGGATAAATAAATACTGGAAGCTTTCCTGGGGGACAGAATGTGAAACATGATTACAAAGCTAGGCTTGATGATATGACAAAGCCAACAAGGACATGAGTATTAATGCTGTTTATGTTTAGAATAAGACATTTGTCACGATGAAAATACCAGAATTCAAAGGGCAGTCAAGGGGAAGTTGAAGTTCCACAAAAGTAAGTGTTGTAATAATTAATGATGTGGAGGAGCCGGTGTTGGACTTGGGTGGACAAAGTTAAAAATCAGGAGAAAGCGAGGACTGCAGATACTGGAGATCAAAGTCGAGAGTTCCTGATGAAGGTCCTGATGAAACATCTCCTGCTCCTCGGATGCTGCCTGACCTGCTGTTTCTTTCCAACACCACATTCTCGATCACGAAAATTAAAAATCCCACAACACCAGGTTATAGTCCAACAGCTAGTGCTTCCAAATAAACCTGTTGGACTATGACCTGGTATTGTGTGATTTTTAACAATAATTAATGTGCAACAAGTGATTAGGAGGGCAGGTGGAATATTGGTGTTTATTTCAGTGGCAATAGAATATAAATGCAAGTAAGTTTTACTGCAGCCGTGCAGGATTTTGGTGACACCACATCTGGAATACTGTATAGAATTTTGGTCTCTTCACTTGAAAACAAAAGGTCACAATTACGTTAGAAGCAGCTCAAAAAAGGTTCACTTGACTCATTCCTGGGTTGAAAGGTTAATCTTATGAAGAAAGATTGAACTGTTTGGATCTTCACCCATTGAAGTTCAGAAGAATAAAGGCAATCCTGTAGGAGAGACAGAAATAGGAGACACAGTTTAAGAATGAGGGATCGCATGTTAAAGATGGAGATGACAGGATTTCTTTTCTCTCAGAGCGCCATTATTTTCTGGGGAAGAAAGTTCCACAATCTAATGTATGTTGATCATTTAAACTCTTCAAGATAGGGCAGATCAGATTAGATTGACAAGGCAGTCAAAGGTCATGGTGTCCTAACAGGAAGGGGAGCTGAGACTAGAACCAGATCAGCCATGATCTTACTGGATGTTTCAGCAGGGTCGTAGGGCAAATGGTCTACTTCTGCTTCTAAGTTTTATGTTCCCACATCCCTTCAATTTTGAATATTATTGACTATTCACAATATTTTGATAACAAAGTCAGAATACAGCCAATTATAGCTTTCAGATGAAGCACATATTCATTGCACATGGTCAAGTCATGCAGGCAATAGGTCTGAGTGTATAATCTTGGACGCTAACAGCTTGTTGCGCTGCAGTAAATACCTTACTTATTGCTGAATTATTTTAAATCAGAAAAACCAATGTGACTTCCACCCAATTTGCTGCTGGAAAAGTGCCCAGGATTCATGATATAAGTGCACAGTTCACATTCAAGTTGCTTCCATGGCGTGCATTCCTGGTGACGAGACGAACAGGCAAATACTCTGTTGTCCAGAATTTGAGCATCAAGGAACTGGTTTGAACAGGGATAGTGCACCTTTCATTATTTTACTAGCCATGGCTCAGGACTGCTGAGTCAGAAGATTCTGGGCTGAAGATCCCTTTGAGTTCAAAATCTAGACTGACACTTCAGTGCAGCGCTGAGAAAGTGCAACACAATTGCCTTTTGGGTGCGTTATTAACCAATGCCCTATCTACACTCTAATGTTAGCATAAAAGATCCCAGCATGTTATTTAAAGAAGAGCAGTAGAGTTCTCCTGGGTGTTCCAACCAATGTAAATATTGCTGAGTGTGACACAAAGTTTACTGAGGCAGTGGCTACATGGGAAAGGGAAGCAGGAACTATAATTTTTATTGGCTTTGAGACATGTTCAGAAAATCAAACAACCAAAGTTAACACTGACAAATTCATTCTGGAATACAAACTGGGACAACTCACAAACCCTTTGTCATAATTAGCCTCTTGAAGCCATTTCTCATTCACTACCATCCATCAAAATACATTGGGACAAAGTGATTTGACACTTGTATGGTTAAAGTATTGATTGAAATTTTAAATAATTAAATATCAATTTAGTTTTAAAGCTTTAATTTTGGACTGCTTCATGAGAAAACAAGATTTTGCCATCTAAGTAGGAAGCCCTTTCTGGAAAAGTGTTTCACAGAAGTTAGGACCTTTGAGTCCAAGGGACAAGTATGAAGTTGGGGAGAATTTATTATTTAAAACATCACTAAATAATAAAACTCAGGACATGTCAAATCCAAGCACTTTCATTTTGAATGAATGGATGGATATAAATTGAGATGCTTGCTGTGGGTTTGCTGTGGGTCTTTGTAGTGGAGCACTGATTCAAACCAGTTTTTCGAGCTGGTGTTTCGTAGATCTGGATTGAACCCAACAGAACATGCATCTTAAAGACTGGTGAGCATTTATTTGAATAATATGAATGTTTTCAAGGCAGTCACATTCAACGGTGGCTTTGAATATATGGCTGAGTCATATATTAAACTGCTGCATTATTACAATTCTGTCACAAAATGTAATCTGTGCAATTTATACAGCGAACATTATAATCCCATGCGTGATTAACATTCAAATGATATTATGATATGAGAAAGAAAATGTAGCAATTTTGTTACATTAATGTTATGTCCCAATGCAGTTGCTAGGTGCTGAAACATTACTTTGTACCATAAAAACAGTATGGAAGGGGAAAATATATATTAACTTGAGATTTGGCATTGTTCAGATCAGCTAGTTATGAAGGCTGACTTATTTTATTCATTACAGTAATATAAAATCAGAAGCCAGGAGCCAAGATTTTTTTTGGAAGTGAGCTTTTGATTTTTTTTAAGTTACCATCTCGCCTTTCTTGAGGCATTCCTACTGAATTCATTGCTGCCTGGTGACATTCCAGTGCAAACCGGCTGACAAACTGGGCAGCTAGAACATTGCTGTTAAGCAATTTTGGATTTTTTTTCCAAACACCTTTTTAAAAATATTAAAATGTCAGAAGTGCTGAGGTCAATATTGGAAATTTAATTATCTGAACATGTCTAACACCTTCACTCCACAACACCATAAATTACTTAGATGCATTCCACTCAAAACTACTGCAACATTGTTCAGTGAGCTGTGGGACTATGGCTTGAAGTGCAGTGGTAAAGGAACTTTTTCATAATGAATGAATTCAAATTTGTCACCTAACACCTGAAAGACAGGATTAACTATTTCTACTGAGAATGTCCATAAGGACCCTCACCAACCTTTACAGAGGCACTATAGAAGGCATTCTATCTGGGTGATTAACAGCTTGCTATGGCAACTGCTTAGCCCAGGACTGTAAGAAACTACAGAAAGTTGTGTACATAGCCCAGACTATCAGACAAGCCAATCTCCCATCCATGGACTCCATCTACACCTCTCGGTGCCTCAGGAAGGCTGCCAACATCATCAAAGCTAGGCATTAGATACAAAAGCTTAAATGTGGGTACCAACAAGTTCAGGACAGCTTCTTCCCTGATTAGATTGCTGAATGGATGAATGGATCTTTCCAATTTCAAATCTAATGTTGATCTGGCTTTTGTGCACCTTCTGTGCAGCCATACTCTTGTATACCTCGCTTTATCTAAACACCCTATCATATATATGTCCTTGTATGTTATGATCTGCTGGTACTGCATGCAAAACAAAACTTTTCATTGTACTTAAGTACACGTGGCAACAATAAATCAAATCAAATCAGAGAATCTATTTTCCCAACAGATGATTATTAACAGAAATTCTGAATTTAACTTTGGGAGTGTTGCTGAACAAAGAGACCTTGGAGTGCAGGTTCATAGCTCCTTGAAAGTGGAGGGGCAGGTAGACAGGGTAGTGAAGAAGGCGTTTGGTATGCTTTCCTTTATTGTTCAGAGTATTGAGTACAGGAGTTGGGAGGTTTGAATAGACAAACTCTTTTTCCCTGGGGTGTGGGAGTCCAGAACTAGAGGGCATAGGTTTAGGGTGAGAGGGGAAAGATATAAAAGTGACCTAAGGGGCAACCTTTTCACGCAGAGGGTGGTACGTATATGGAATGAGCTGCCAAAGGAAGTGGTGGAGGCTGGTACAATTGCAACATTTAAGAGGCATCTGGATGGGTATATGAATAGGAAGGGTTTGGAGGGATATGGGCCGGGTGCTGGCAGGTGGGACTAGATTGGGATATCTGGTCGGCATGAGTTGTACCCAAGGGTCTGTTTCCATGCTGCACATCTCTATGACTCTATGACTCTAAGTACTGTACATATGCTTATCAAGTGCAGTGGCACTGCTACTGATGGCAAATTATACTGTACAAATATTGCACAGTCATCATCTTCATTCTAGGTCAGAACTACATGCTGTATTCTTGTTAATAACCTGTAAGAATTGTGAATAGCCAGAACAAACCATCACCATGTGATTTCTTGCATGTTTACAGTGGGAGCAACTTTCACCTTAATCATCGTTGAATCCACTCAATTTCTATGCCACTGAAATCAGATGAAGTCAGTCATCTTCTCCATCAGTTTTAATGCTCAGGTGGTGAGGGTGAAACTTACTTTTGTTTTTAAATACCATTGTATATTCTATTTGGTTCAATTCTTAAAATTTATAATCAATTTGTCACATTTAAATAACATCGTATTTACCCTACTTCTGTAACTATCAGTGCTTTTAAAAGAGTTGTTGTGGTGCACACCATTCAATGGGCACTCATATTTTTCCTACCTATACCTCGTTTATTTTCCTAAAGCTATTCATCTGTTGATTATATTTTTACTCCCGGAAGTATTTATACCTACTTCAGCATGAAGACAGGAAAATTACTACACTTTAGCTCAATCTTACAATGCATTCAACCGCTCGTCACTTAGACATTGGCAAATGTGGCCAATAATAAAGTCCAGTTTTCTTTTATACTAAGAATGAATTGTAACATTTTCAAGCGACAGAAGTTTTCTGGGACATTTTTGCTGAACCACTGAAGCACAATGCTAAGGTGATTTTATTTGCAGTTCGGCAAAGAAATATAGCCACTTTAATTTACTTGGGTGAAACAAATTAATTCTTTCATAACTGAAAAGGTAGTTCATTTGAGAACTGACCTAGGCTTCACCTATCTGTTTGGGTTGAGGACAAAGAACAGACTCTGCTTTGATGATTTGAGTGTCAAATCCTGGCACGTTGGTGCACATTTTCCTATAACTTGATCGCTTGGTAAAATCAACTCCCCCCCCCCAAATTAAGTCATATTATGTGCAGGGCTAAAGTCATGCTGGCAGCACTGTCATCAATATTTGTGATTCACTGAAAGACAGTCTTAATGGACCATCCAAATGGGAGGAATACTGATGAAGTACTGAAGCAGAGTCTCAGGAGACTTCTGATCCTCCTCATCATTACTTTGGTGACATCTCTAAAAGCTCTGGAGGTGTTGTGTCAACACTCTCTGAGTGAATCATCAAATTTGCGCAATGGAACTCATGTTTTTATTAAACTACATATTTTTTAAACATACTTCACATTACTAATAATTTCAAAGAGCTAATTTCTGTTGTCACAAGTACATTGGAAATTAGGACCTTTGAATGTCAAATAATGATTGTTTTCTATTTCCACACTGAAACCTCCACTTACCCTTCTGTTCAATTACAAGCAAAACCAATACTTTTATAAAGTCTAGAAAATATACCACCTACGTTGCCATTTATAACTTAACATGACCAATAAGAGCCAAGATCCTGAGATCTGTACCATATAGCTAGAAGCTACTAATGATCTCTCCAGGGTAGTTGATGATGGCAGCAGTCAGGAATGGAGACTGTCCAGTTTGAAATTATCTTTCCAATAAATGTATAAATCAATGAAAATTAATTTTAAGGTAGGAGTTGATATCAAAGTATTCTAACTATTAATGGAAGGAACTTAAGTGTGGAGTTTTCATGCACAGGGCTAGAAACAGTTATGTCTGTTAAACAGACGGAGACACTGAAACAGGAAATGTGCTGGAACCATTCAAAATATTACCGCAGGCACAAAATGTACAGCTAATAGTGTTTTCTTATACAAAATAACAACAAAGGCAGCATACTCATCTGAATTCCCAAAGCAGCAGAATAGCACAAGGTACTCAACCTGCTGCAGCACTGTAAAAATATTTCTTTATAAAGCATTACACCTTTATGTTTCAGGTAATTCTTTATTTTGATTATGCTGACAACACACTGCATCAATATGTTCCTGTAGATAAATCTGCTCCTTTTAACCAAAAACTGCACTCATTACACTGATGGCTGTTTTAGAAAGACGGGCATTTTTCAATCTGATTACTTCTATGTTAACTCATCACTTTTCAAAGGCTGACTGTCGAAAGGATGCATATTGTTCTCCACAGGGACCAAATTTGGCCATAATGCACTATTTAATTATTTAGAAGAACAGGCCGTTCTGAGCCTCCCGAAACGTCTTCCAATCTTCATCCAATAATTTCACATTAAATGTTATTCTTAGTTCACCAACCTGAAGATGCAATTCCATTGAAAGAATCCATAAGTCTCACAGCAGAAGACAGCAAACAATATAAACCTTCTATCCATCAACATTTTCACCCTCACATTGGCTGGCACACACAAATACATTTTTTCTTTGTTCTCTCGTAGCTCAGTCAGCCTTTTCTTTTCAACTTCGACAGCCACGTATTGAGCAGGGCTCCTTTCATAAACTCAAGTTTTGAACAAAGGTCATGGAACTTGAAATGTTAAATTCTGCTTTCTCTCCAAAGATGCTGTCAGACCTGCTGGGTTTTTCCAGTAATTTCTATTTTTATTTTAGATTTCCACCATTCATAATTCTTTGCTTTATTCCTTTCATAAGGGTTACTCTCCCTAATTGCAGACTTTGCTCCCACTAATGCTGTGAAATCATCTTGGTCCTGCTGGATGTTTTGATTTGAAATCACCAAGAGCAGATACAATCCACGGAATGAAAAACAGTAAAGTGCTTCTTTGGGTACCTCTTCCCTAATTTTACACTGAATTACATAGAATTTACAGCACAGAAACAGGTAAACTGGCTCCACTAGTCCATAGTCACACAAGCCCATGCTCCCACCCTGCCATTGCCACTTCCCCCTTAGTCTAGTCTTCCCAGAATAATCTTCTACTCCTTCCTTGCCCGTGATAAATTGAGTTCTTTTACTCCCTCTTTATTTGCCTCTTGCACAGGAAACCACAGTGGTTCAGAAAGGAAGCAGGAAAAATGTCATTCCAACTGCAGCAGCCAAGTTAGAGCACAGCAGATTTTTTGATTTAATCTTGAATGGATGTTCCCCTTCACCTATTGTTCATTAATTCAATATTCTCTTTGATTTCAGTTCACACTTCTTTTTGTTAATTTTGGATATCCTTTTCCTGGTATCTATCCTGTTTTGCTGTTCCAATTTTAAATTGGAACTAGAACCTGGACTGAAGTTGGGAGAATGTGTTGTGATTTAAAAATCACAGTACACCACAGTGAAATCCTATCAGCTAATTTGCTGCTCTGAACTTACTGTGACTTTAAAGTAATAAATTTCATTTCCAAAGGCAAGATTCCCAACACCAGCATGGTAAGATGAATCTCACTTTGTTCTAAAACAGAGGTGCAAAATAGTATATGGTAAGTTATTTGAAATGCTCATTATAACAGCTCTTGACCTTCTGCTCTGAATTTTATGTTTCTGCCACTTACATGTTCAGCTAAGACCGAAGTGTAATACAAAAGTATTTCTCATCTTGAAAAAACCACGCATGTTATTATACATTCCTTATTCTGTGCTATCCAGTAACACACTAAGGCTGCTAAAACTTTGCAAACCTGCGACCCACACTACTTATGCAGACACACTGGATCATCACCACCTGACATTTTCCTTCCAAGCCACAAGCTATCCTGACTTGGAACTACATCACTGTTAAGATTAGAGTGGTGCTGGAAAAGCACAGCAGGTCAGGCAGCGTCTGAGGAGCAGGAAGATTGATGTTTCAGGCAAAAGCCCTTCATCAGGAATGAGGGTGCTGCCTGACCTGCTGTGCTTTTCCAGCACCACTCTAACCTTGACTCTGATCTCCAGCATCTGCAGTCCTCACTTTCGCCTACTACATCACTGTTCCTTTGCTGTTTTGGGTCAAAATCCTGGAACTTCCTAACAGTATTATGGCTGCTCCCACACCTCATGGACCGCAGCGGCTCAAGAAAGCAGCTCTTTACCACTTTCTGCAGGGCAATTAGGAGTGGTCAAAAAGTACTGGTTTAGCCAGCAACACCCACATCCTCATATTGACCTTATTTTATATATCAAAAGTAAAGTTTCGCTGTGTTTCATACTCAGAAGTATCTTTTGGTAATCATTACAAAAAATGTATCTCCAGCATTCATTGCCAGAAGTAGATTTTGCACATATTGAACAAAACTGCTCCTGATCCTGTTAATTTTGGATCTGTTTTTCCTTTGTCGCATTCTAGACAGTAACTGTAGATCAAGTGAACAGCAGTGCTGAAGTTATACAGCAGAGACATGTTGTCTAAAAATAATTTATTACTCAATTACTAAATATCAGCATGTGATGTAAGGAGCGCCAGGCAGCGACTTAATGCTTCTCACTTTGATAGAAACAGATTCTCAGTTTAGCTCAGAAAACAAAGTTCATTATACAATGGCAGCTGTTAAATTCACATGAAAAATGGCATTTGCTTTTAGCCCAGCTCAAAGAAGCCCCCTGCACAAAAGAAACACAACAGAAAGGCATTTGAGCCAAGTATTGGTTTAGCCTATTTTCTTGCACTGATTTCTAGTTGTATTCCTGCCTACACAGTGGGGGATGCAGTGACATTTTATCCTACCAGGGCAGAAAATGGCCCCTGGCAGCATGACATGCTTCATATTCTAACATCACCAACTCTCTCAGTAACAGGAGGATGATTAGTTCACTGTGCCAAAGCTGCTGCTAATTTACTGCTCAAGTGTAGCCAGGAGGTTTGGAGTAGGGATGCTGAGGTCAATCGTGAGTGAGGGGCGAATTAATAGCAAGGAGGACTAGAAGTATTGCTACGCCTCAAGTGTTCAGCATCCCAGCCAGTACAGGGGCATTGGATCCTATGACATTAGTTTGCTTATTATACTGATTCATACTCTATTTTTTCATATTTTTCTCTTTGCTTTCTAATTATCTTTCAATACCTTGACTAGCTGCTTAAGAGTATAAGATAAGAAATACTAGCAGGAGTAGACCATTCTGTCCTTTGAGCCAGTTCTTCCATTTAACAAGATCACGATTGATTTTCCACAGCTATTGTAAGATTCCCAAATCCCTTGATACCAAAAGTATGGCAATCTCTGGATTGAATATGCTCAACACAGAGCATCTGTGCGATCGGAGTTAAAGAATTCTAAAAGTTCACCAACACCTGAATGAAAAAAAAATGTCCTCATCTCTCAAATAGCTTTTCCCTTTAGTCCCTAATTCCAGAGTCCCAAACTGGGGAATAAAAAAGTTCTCTTAGCATCAGCCCAGTTAATCCCCTCAAGAATTTTGTATGCTTCAATGAGATCACCTCTCTTTCATCTAGGTGTTATTTATTCAGGAAAAACTGAGGATTGAAGATGCTAGAGATCAGAGTCGAAAGTGTGGTGCTGGAAAAGCACAGCAAGCCAGGCAGCATCTCAGGAGCAGGAGAATCGATGTTCCAGGCATAAGCCCTTCATCAGGAATTAAGCTGGTGGGCCAAGAGACTGAGAGATAAATGGAAGGGGGCTGGGGGAAGGTAGCTGAGAGTGCGATAGGTGGATGAAGATGGGGAAGAAGATGATAGGTCAGAGAGGAGGGTGGAACGGATGGATGGGAAAGGGTCTGTGGGTTTGTAGTAGATGTCTGTGGTTAGTCGATTGCTGGAGATGGAGAGGTCCAGAAAGGGGAGAGTGGTGTCCGAGATGGTCCAGGTGAATGTGAGGTCAGGGTGAAAGGTGTTAGTGAAGTTGATCAATCTCCAGGTGAGAGCACGAGGTAGCGCTGATACAGTCATTGATGTAGTGGAGGAAAAGGTGAGGGATAGTGCCAGCGTTGCTGCAGAAGATGGGCTGTTCCATGTACCTGACAAAGAGATAGGCATAGCTGGGGCTCATGCGGGTGCCCATGGCTACCCCACTGGTTTGGAGGAAGTGGGAAGATTGTGAGGAGAAATTGTTAAAGGTGAGGACCAGTTCAGCCAGGCAGATGAGGGTATTGGTGGAAGGGTACTGGTTGGGACGGCATGAAAGGAAGAAACGGAGGGCTTAGAGACCTTTGTCGTGGCGGATGGGTATATACAGGGACTGGATGTCCATGGTGAAGATAAGGCATAGGGAGCCAGGGTAATAAAAGTCTTGGAGTTGGTGAAGGGTGTGGGTGGTGTCCTGAACATAAGTGTGGAGTTCCTGGACTAAGGGGGACAGGACGGTGTCAAGGTATACAGAGATGAGTTCAGTGGATCAGGAGCAGACTGAGACAATGGGTCGACCGTGGATGTGAGTTTTATGAATCTTTGGTAGGAGCGGGTTCGTGGACGATGAGGTTGGAGACTGCGATCCTTCTTCAAGGACTGCAATTTCCCCTCCCACGTGGTCGACGATGCCCTCCAGCGCATCTCCTCCATTTCATGCACCTCCGCCCTTGAGCCCCACCCCTCCCAAAGCAACAAGGACAGAACCGCCCTGTCCTTCCACCCCACCAACCTCTCCCACTTCCGCCACCTACAAACAGAATCCACCACCAGACATATATTTCTATCCCCACCCCTATCAGTGTTCCGGAGAAACCATTCCCTCCCCGACTCCTTGTCAGGTCCACGCCCCCCACCAGCCTGTACCACTCCCGGCACCTTCCCCTGCCACCGCAGGAAGTGCAAAACCTGCATCCACACCTCCTCCCTCACCTCTCTTCAAGGCCCCAAAGGATCCTTCCACATCCAACAGAAATTTACCTGTACCTCCACAAATGTCACCTGCTGTATCCGTTGCACCCAATGTGGTCTCCTCTACATCGGGGAGACAGGATGCCAACTTTAGGATTGCTACAGAGAACATCTTTGGGACACCTGCACCAACCAACCCCACCGCCCTGTGGCCGAACACTTCAACTTCCCCTCCTACTCCACCAAGGACATCCAGGTCCTGGGCCTCCTCCAGTGCCAAAACGATTACCACCTGACGCCTGGAGGAAGAACGCCTCATAGTCCGCCTTGGGACCCTGCAACCCCACGGGATTAACATGGATTTCACCAATTTCCTCATTTCCCCTCCCCCGACCTTATCCCAGTCCCAAGCCTTCAACTCGGCACCACCCTCCTGACCTGTCCATCAACTTTTCCATCTATCCGTTCCACCCTCCTCTCTGACCTATCATCTTCTCCCCGAGCTTCATCTACCCATTGCATTCTCAGCTACCTTCCCCCCCAGCCCCACCCCCTCCCATTTATCTCTCAGCCTCCCAGCCCACAAGCCTCATTCCTGATGAAGGGTATGTGCCCAAAACGTTGATTCTCCTGCTCCTTGGATGCTGCCTGGCCTGCTGTGTTATTTATTCAATCAACTTTAGGCATTATTTATTCAACTATTTTTCATACTACAATCTCATCATCCGAATCAATTTAGCGAACTTTCATTGAATGCTTTCTAAGGCAAGTATAATTCCTCAGGAGATGAAAACTGCACACAGTATTTCAGGAGTGGTGACAGGAGGGTGCGGAATAAGGCTTCTTATATGTGAACCCCCTTGTAGTAAAACTTAACGGAGCATTTCCTTCTCTAATTCGTTGGGTGTTAACTTTCTGCAACTTGTGTACAAAAATGTCAAGGTGCCACGATTAAAACGTTTTCCACTACTTCTCTCTTAAAAAAAATCCATTCTTCTTTGTGGATAACTTAACATTTCTCTGCATTGTATTCCATCCACCTTATATATTCCCACTCACTCAACTTGTAGGTATCACTTGCAACCCTGTTATAGCCTCCCGACAGTTTACTTGCTGAGCTAACGTTAATAGAGTCGTACGACATGGAAACAGACCCTTTGGTCCAACCAGTTCATGCCGACCAAGTTTCCTGAACTGAACTAGTCCTACTAGCCTGCATTCTAAACCTTTCCAATTCATGTGCGTATTCAAATGTATTCTAAATGTTGTAACTGTCCCTGCATCTACCAATTTCTCTGGCAGTTCTTTCCATATCTGAACCACTCTCTGTGAAAAAAAGTGATCCTTGTGACCCTTTTAAATATTTCTCCTTCTATCTTAATTGTTCCCCTCATCTAAAACATTGATGTAGACTAGTTAGCTGAAATCCAAGTATTGATCATTGTGGTATCCTACAAATTTCAACCATCTGACCTGAAAATATCCTGTTAAACTCTGACCTGAAAATGACCTGTTAAATGAACAAGAATGTACGAATGAGGTACAGGAGTAGGCCATTCAGCCATTCAAAGCCTGCTCTTCCATGTCATAATATCATGGCTGCTCTGATTGTGGCCTCAGTTTCCGATATCCTTAGACTCCTCTGTCAATCAAGAACTATCTAACTCAGCCTTAAAAATATTCAAGGATTCAGCCTCCAACGAGCTCTGCAACAGAGAATTCTACAAATCAATGACCCTTTAAGGGAAAAAAAAAGCTCTTGCCATCTTATCCTAAATAGGCCTTTTGTTTTTAAACAACGCTCTCAAGATGTAAGGAGAAAAGTCCTCTCTGCATCCACCATATCAAGACCCCTCAAATTTTTACATGTTTCACTGAGATCACCTTTCACTCAAAGTGTCCCAAACTCCCTTTTCAAACAAGATAAGCCCCTCATCCCAGTAATGAGCCATGTCCATCTTTGCCAAACTGCTTCGAATACTATTGTAACCTATCTCAAGGAAAGAGACAAAAACTGCATGCAGTTGATGACATCTCACCAACAGAAGATACAGCTGTAGTAAAATTTTCATGCTCCTTTATTCCACTCTCCTGGCAATAAACACCAACAATTCTTTTGGCTTCTAAATTAATTGCTGCATCTGCAGACTAATTTTTGTGATTCCTGTACCTGATACCCAGATTCCTCTGCACCACAGAATTTTGCAAATCTTTCCCTACTTAAGAATACATTGCTTTTCTATCCTTCCTTTCAAAATGGAGAAATCTTCATGTTCCTACAATATACACTAGTAATACATTTTTTGGCCACTCACTCTATATCCTTTGCATACCCTTCATCACAAATAACATCCCTACCTGTCTTTGGATCACCAGCAAATTTCGTAACCAAACATTATTCTTTCAAATCATTTACGTAGATTAATTATTTAAAAGGTCCACTTTGTTTCTCTGGCACTTGGTTTCAGTTGTTTTCGAAGATGTCACTCTCTCCAGTTCCCTCACAACTCACCCATCCCCATTCCATGGCTCCTCATGCTCCAGGGCTCTTCCATTGCCACTCACTCTGGATCCACCATAGATGGTCCTTAGGAACCATGTAGAGTTGAAACAAAATTAACTTCTCACACGAGTTCTCATTCATGCAGCATTGATACTGAAAAACGTTTATACCTGAACTCATTTTGAATCCCAAGTGTTCAAACTGTCATATGTTAAAAAAGTTCTATTCAGCAACCAAATCAAAACAGCTAATCATTTAATATTCCTTTTAAAGCGTCAATCAAAATGTGAAGTCAGCATACCCTCAAAGTTGGTGCTTAGTTTTTGAAACATAGTCAAACATTCATAATGACCTCAGCTGCAGTAACAGGAAACATCAACAAAGAATATAATGAAAGTGCAGGAATAGATAGTAACGTTTTGTTTTTCTAATCTACACTGTCAAATAAATTAGCTGAGCAGAGGCTTTCTTTTAAAACTGACAACTTAACGTATCTTTTCATGTTAGAATAAACAGGGACTTAAATAAAGATTTAGATCCTGATATTTAAAATGAACTTTTCTACACTTCAAAAGTGTTTTAAGCATCTGATTCCCATATTATGGGTTAAGGCAATAATTTCAATAGGCCCTCACACTTGGCCCCATTCCCCTGCCAGAGGGACAGAGTGGGGTTTCCACATCACAAATTTTCCATTCTCTGGAGTCTGTGCAAAAATCCAGTCCTTACTCTCTTTTCTGCTATGTCTCATTTCCCATTAACAAGTCTAGCAATACTTCCTCCTTTATGATATGTTAGATCAGAATGGAGTCTTGTACACACCAGTGTTCCCTCTAATCTTCTTTCTAGCTGTGTGTGCCTCCCAGACTCGGAGCAGCCACACTACTTAGAGGGAACTCCGGATACACATTGTAAAACCTCTGGATTATTCTCCCTTTTATTATGTCTGCCTCTACAGTGGTTGAAATCCTCGATTCCTGTAAAATTATCCACTTACTACCTTTCCAGTGTTTGTGGTACTTGCTTTTCAGTGAATCTCCTTTTGCAGTTTTGAAAGTACGATAGCTGTGGGTATTTTGATTTGAGTAAAAAAGATGGTAGGCTGAATAAAATGAATAGGTTTTGATAAAGTCTTTTGTTACAGCATTTCATATGACTTAAAATTGGTATCTATTTGCATTACCTTTATTAATTCACATAAAACAATGAAAATAATTTACACCTTCAAAATCTACTGTTTGGAAATTTTGCTTCTTAAATATTGTTCAATAGAGTTACAGATACGTACAAGTCTTAGAATTATGTCTCAAATCATAATATGTTCTGAATGAATAAGAAACATATGTATAATAAATAATCCATGCAAACAGTAAGAAATTTTAAAATATTAGTACATTGAGAAATGTTACGGTAGGGTGGAAAGTAGATTGCTAGTGAAATAAAATAACAAACACCAACATGTTATCACATCAGAGAATATCTAAGCATTGCAGTATGCAACGAACAAGACTGTCACTTTATTTATATGTTAATCAAATGTGAGAAACAGAAGTTAATTCTGAACAGTTGAATTGCGTACCTGGGTAGCTAACTTTAGCTCTTTCTCCAATATATATTGCATGTGTTATTCAATCATAATTGCGGCCCCCTCATAAATTGTTTATTTTTTTTTAGTTGGTACAGCAATATTGCCAATGGGAAATTGTGTGCTGTGTAGAAATTAAGAATTACTGTGTCACCACAGTCAGAGATGTTTGGCCTGAAGAAAAAGGGAGTTTCTGGGTTTGAGAGATGGTGAATGCAATTATTTTTGTTTTCTTACGACAGTTTTATATACAAAACCTCTCAAAGAGACACGAATGTAAAAATGTTTAAAGTATACAGTTGAAATTCATCACTATTATTAAGGAGTCATTAGCTAATTTAAAATAAATAGCTTACTGCATCTGATAAAATGATACAGAAAAGAATGGCAAACATACTCACTTAAGAATTTCTACACTAATGTACCATGCATAATTGCAGAGACAAGATTGTCTGACATTCTTTCATTAAACCATGAATTTGTAATGAAGTGTGGAGTAAGTTAACAAATTTAGTATGTTATTATGAATTTCAAATTTTGAAAGTCAATATTTTACTTCTAAGATGGAAACCATTCAACATTTAAAAATAAAAATCCATTATCTAAAACACAGTGTATAGATCTAAGGAGCAACACGTTGTTATAGAGAAAATGAAGTATTAATCATACTATGTTAAGTGGGAAAAGACTCATTTCTCCCCTCAGTAATATTGCAGTGCACTCGCTCAGGTCTACATAAGATTGACATGCCACAGTCAATCAAGAAGGCTCTTTGGTGGACTGTGTTTATTCAGTTAGTAATATTCTCATCTTAGGGGTAAAATGATCTGGCTTCAAACCTCAAATCAAGGTTTGAGCTCATAACACATTAAAATAAATGTGAAATAGAGTGACACTCTAGTGGAATAAGGGAGTGTTGTATTATCAAAGGTGACATTCTTTGAATGAAAAGACAAACCTGAGCCTGTTTTGTATGGTTCTTCCATTGTTCTGGCCAATATACCTCCCTTGACCAATACCATATAAATAAATGAATATATTGTTCACTTCTTTGCCATTTGAAAGGAGGTTCATGGTTTAGAATAAATGTCACAATGGCTAATGTAACAAATCACTGCACTTCATAAATAATTTATGACATAATATGCTTTGAAATGTTTCAACTCGACAATTAGATATATAGCTGCAATTTATTCTTTTTGCAAAATTTACTATCTCAATGATAATATAAAGTTACTGTTACGATTCAGAAGACAGTAATTTTTGTAAAAACAAATTCATACCTGCCTAATTGGTTCTGGTACTCTGTATTTGCAACATGAATGAGTCAGACGTAAGGCAGTGTCCAGACTAATCCTGTGACCCACGGACACATAAATGGGTTTAGTGCTTTTCTCACAGCTTTTGAGAGCCTAGCATAAGCAAAGATATACAATTAGAATAAATCCATTAACTAGATTAATGACTGAAGTGGCTAATCTGTACATTAGCATTTATAGCTTTGTGATCACTTTTATTGCAATTCTACTCGTGATTGATAATTCAGGAATATTGGAAAGGTGTTGTATTTTCTGTTGAGAAAGAATTGATGCTGCACCCTTCACAACCTGAGAATGAACCAAAGTATTCTATAGTTAAGCAAGTACTTTTGAAATTAAGTCATTGTTGCAACACAAAGGACTGCAGGTGCTCAAAATCTGAAACAAAAATTGAAATTACTGGAAAAGCTGTGCAGTTCTGGCAGCATCTGTGGTGAAAAAAACGAGATAGCATTTCGGTCAAGTCATACTTCTTCAGATACTGCCAGACCTGCTGAGGTTCTCCAGCTATTTCTGTTTTTGTTCAATATATGGTTCTGATAAAGTGTTGACATCTGAAATGTTAATTGTTTGTTCTCACTGTGGACGTTTTCTGGCCTGCTGAGCTTTTTTTTTTGTCTTTATATATGAATGCTTCTGTTCATCAAAATTCCCTTCCTATCAAGGAATTATCAAGATGATTGCTTGTAAGTTTTAATCTACCTGCAATATTTTGGTTCAATTTAACTGAAATAGAGTGCACAAAAAAGACTTTTAGAACCATTTACACTGTACATGTAGAACATACAACAGACCTACCATTCCTAAAACTTTCCCGGAACTTCCAATTAGTGAAAACGCATTTCCTTCTTTCTGAAGATCTTTAGCCTACAAAACAACAACATGTTAATAAAAGGGAAGTTTTATTAGAAGCATCTGAAATTTTATAATTGCATTACTGTTTCACTTAAGCAACAATGGATAAATTATTTTCCCATAACATTAATACGACTGGCTACACAACATCCAATTTATCTTTTGATAATTTTCCGGTCCTATAAAGAAACACAACACTGAGTTCTGAAAAAAAGATGCATTGGACTTGAAACATTAACTCTGTTTCTCTCTCCATAAATGCTGTTAGACCTGCTGAGTTTCTCCAGTATTTTCTGGCCAACATTTCTGCCGCGAGTTAGTTGCTGTGCTCCAGTGAGGTTGGGAGAACAGAATTTCGCCTCCTGGTTGGGGAGCCTGCAGCCTTCAGGCTCAATATTGAGTTCAATAATTTTAGAGCCTGAATACCTCCTTCAAAATTACCGACCCATCCCCAACTCTCAGGCCCTGTCAGAACATTGGCTGCTTTCAGCACAGTCTACCATTTTCACCAATTCATTGTAATCAACTTTTCTTCCCTGGTTTACTATCTACCAACCTTTCGTCTGCCTAATAATTTTTTCTCTCTGCAGACTCACTCCATCTATCAACTTAATCCTTCTGTCCCCACTCTCCATCAATGTATATACCATCTTTTCCTAGCTACTATAATTTCTGAAGGAAGGTCACTGGACTCAAAACATTTACTTTCCTTTCTTTCCACAGATGCTGCCAGACATGCTGAGTTCCTTCAGTAATTTCGGTTTTTTATTTAGCCTTTATTCATTTCTTCAAAATTTGACTGGATACTTTTTCAGAAACAACAGCTGTGCTACTTAATTGTTAAAAGTTCTATCATGTCATAAAAGTGCTGATTTTTCATTCACAGGATAGTCACTGCAGGCAAGGCCAACATTTATTGCCTCTCCTATTTGCCCTTGAGAAGGTGATGGTGAGTCAGCTCCTTCAACCACTTACTGGAAGATTCCTGTCAGTTGAACAGCTGCTAATTGATGAAACAACTGAAGATGGTTGAGACTAGGACACTACCTAGTGGACCTCCTGCAAGGATGTCCTGAGACTTGGATCATTAGCCTTCAATAACCACAACCATTATCCTTTGTACTAAGTGAGACTCTAGCCTTTTCCCCCCAGTTTCCAATGTCTTCAATCTTCCTTGTTGCCACACTGTTTGGAATACTGCAATGATGTCAAGGGAAGTCACTCTTATCTCAGCTCTGAAATTCAGCTCATTTATTCACATTTGGACAAAGGTTACAATGAGGCGTGGAGTTAAACAATCCTGTTACAACACAAAGTGAAATTCAATGAGCCAATTGCTGGTGAGTAAATATCAACTGATAGCATTGCCAACCATGCTTTCACTATTTTATTGACATTTCACACCTCAAATGGGGCAGAATTGGCTGCCTCAGATTTATCCTGTTTTTTGTTGATTGGACATAGCTGGGCAATTTTCCACACCACTGGGAGACACCAGTGTCATTGGATGGAACAGCTTGTATTGGGACCTGGCTAGCTTAGGAGCACAGATCTTCAATACCATACTGGGATATCCATAAAGTTTCTGCATCCAGTGTGCTCAACAGGTTCTTAATAAAGACCAAAATGAACTAGGTTGGCTGAAGACTACCATCTGATGTTGAAGAACTCAAGAGAATACATGGATGGATGATCCACAAGGTATTTCCAGCTGAAGATGGTTGCAGATAGAGTCATAGAGATATACAGAAAAAGGCCCTCCAGCAAATTGAGTCTACATGGATCAAACATAATCACCTAACTCTTTTCATTCCATTTTTCAGCAATTGGCCCATAGCCCTGTATGCTCCTCTAAATAATTCTTAAATGCTATGAGGATTTCTGCCTCCAGCACTCTTATAGGCACTAAGTTCCAGATTCCCACCGTTCCCTGGATGTTTTTTTCCTCACGTCCCCTCTAAACATCCTACACGTGACATTAAATCTATGCCTCCAGTCACTGACCCCTCTACCAAAGTGAGACATTTCCTCCTACCCTGTTTATGGCCCTCATAATTTTATATAGTGCAATTATGTCCCCATTAGTCTCCTCTACTCCAAGAAAACAACCCCATCTAAACTCCCTTCATAATTAAAACTCTCCAGCCCACGTAATATCCTGGTAAAACTCCTCTGCATCCTCTCCATTTCAGTCACATCCCTCCTACAATGTGGATTCTAGAACTGTACACAATACGCTAGGTGTGGCTTAATCAATGTTTTAAATAGTTCCAGTATAACCTCCCTGCTCTTGATCTTTATGCCTTGGCTAATACAGATAGTTTCCAAATGCCTTCTTAACCACTCTGTCTATCTGACCTGCTACCTTAAGGAACTGGGGGAACATGTACAGGAAGCTACCTTTACTCCGTGTTGTTTCCCTGGGTCCTACTGTTCATCATGTGTTTCATCACTTTTTTTGCACTGATGTACTGTGAACTCACATCACCGAAGATGGGTATTATGAGTCTCCTGTTTTGGTTAGTTATTTAATTGTCAACCATAGTCATGACTCAATGTGGCTAACCTGCAAAATTTTGATCTTATCGACTGGCTGTGCTCATTTAGCTCTGCCTGTCTTCTATTGCTTCCATTGCACAGCATCCATGTAGTCCTGTTGCTTCACCTTGTGTGTTTTTAGCATATTCTTCTACACTAACTGTTCCACCAGTGGATGATAATGTTAGAGTGAGCGATATGCCAGGCCATTAAGTTACAGGTTCTGGTACAATATAATTCTGCTAATGTCTCACAAAGTCTCACTAATACCTTCATGCCTTTCACAATCTGCGAAAAGGCCAGTCTGACAGACATGTCCTACAGAATTCAGCTTGTTCAACTGGTAGTGGTGTACCCAAGTCACTATGAGCACCCACCCATAGTATGTTCAGTTACGCCCTTCAGTTTCTCTTCCAAGTGATGTTTAACATGTGAGGAGTACTGATTCATCAAAGTGAGCAGCGTGGTAATAATCAGCAAAAGGCTTTCTTGACCCTCTAGGACCCGATGCCATGGGTTCCAGAATCAATCTTGGTAAGTCCCACAGCCATTCACTCTGGACCCCGTATAGCACAGTACCACCACGTCTGATGGATATGGGACAGGACACAACCAGCGATGATGATGGAGAAGTCAGAGACATTACCTGTAAGCTTGATTATGTGTGTGACTTTACCAAGCTGTTGCTTGGTTAATACTGAATAGCTTTCCCTAATGTGGCACAGAAGCTTTGATATTAGTGAGAAGGACTTTGAAGGGCTGACTGTAATGGGTGTGCCTTTGTTGTATGCAGTACCTAGGTCGATGATGGAGAGGGGGGGTGGGTCTATCCAGTTTTATTCGTATAATTCTTTGCTGTGGTTTTATACAACTCAGTGTCTTCTAAGCTATTTCAAAAGGCAGTTATGGGGATTACATACAGGCCAGATCGTATTTCCATCCCGAAAGGATGTTAGTAATTCAGATGGGCTTTTACAATGATCCAAAAGTTTCATGATCACCATTATTGCTACTAAAGTGATACGACTGACACAAACAGTTTAATTCTAAATTCATTTAATTAATCACATTTAAATTTCCCACCTGTTCTGGTGGGATTTTAATTAACGTTTCTAGATAATTACGCCAAGTCCCTGGATTGCTAGTCTGCTAACAAAACTATATCGCTACCAGTTTGGATCTGGCTCTAAATAAGAGAAGAAAACTAATTAGGATTGGTGGGATTTGCAATGACAGGGCAAGAAGTTGCATCATGGCCATGGGGGAGGAAAGCAATACTCCTGTGGTATAATAACTAAAAAAGTTAAACAAGTAGTTAAGACAAATGTGGCCTGGTAAGGAAACAATGAAAGTACAAATTGTTTCTCCACAAGAAACAAATTGTTCTTTGGTGTCTGTCACAACTGGTCTTCAAATGCTTAGTTGATAAGATGAATGAGTGACCTGGTGAATCTAATTCAAAACTTCCTCTTACATTCCAATATAAGAAAAATTCCAGTGTTACCCTTGACAACTAACCTAACCTAATTAAGACCAGGAAAGCAGCATGTAAAGGGCCACAACAATAGAAGAGGTAATACTGAGTAAAACATAATATATGGGGAACTTAAAGAACTATGAAATTTATTTCTTTAATACTACACTTGATCTTTAGTATTTGTCATCAGATGGCAATCCACAAAATGTAAGCTATCAAGTGCACAAACAATATGCCCCTGCTCCTTCCTGATATAGTGTGCTGGAAATTGGTTCAATTGTCACCTTCAAAAGCAAGTTGGATAAGTGCTTGAGAAACAAAAATGTGGGCGTATGAGGAAAGAGTAGGGAAATGGGACTACCGAACTTAAGTGCTACTGAAAAACATTGACAAAAATCAATGGGTTGAATGGATTCATTCTATTCTATGGTTCTAAGATGTGACAAGTACTTTAAATTATCAGACAAGACAGTGAGAAGAAAGGGAAAGTGAAAATGCACAAAAGTGCATTGTTATGCCTTAAAGTTTGTTCACCATGGCAACATAAAAAGAATAATCTTTTTATTCACCAGACTTAAAGATTATTAAAGTTGAAGTGGCTTCATCTAAGTGATACATTGGATTCTGGATGAGATGGCGACTGAAATTTTAAGAATTCTTTTTGCTGTAACCTACTTTCCCCTTCCATTTTCCTTGCTGCAAAAATGATCCTAAAGTAAGGACTTACTGTTTGACAGTAAATTTATGAACAAAAGTGATTTTGTAATCAACAGCTCAGAGGTATTGTTACTCCTCAGCAATGACTAAATTAAACATTCCTGCCAACGGGCTTGTAAGGAAACTCATTACTGGACGTAACACAGAAAATAAAACACAAGGTCTTATTACAAGGTCGCTTGAGGACGAAAATTGGCAGGTACTTTGTAAATCTTGATCATTTAAAGCATATATACTTCCTCTTTCATCTATACATCCTTTTTATTTAGTTAAAGGTGTTGTAGAAAAGGTTTATTCAGAGCTACTTATTACTACCTCCTTCTTAATCAGCCTCAGCATCAGATTATTTCATTTTATAAAGGTCCTATCCAACAGCAAAACAGTTGATGGAAACTGGCATAACAACACAGCATGGAGGCTGTTATGGCCTGGGAGAAGAGGAAAGTAACCAATGTAATATGGTATCCTTTTTCCAAAGAAAGTTAACCCAGGCGACAATGGGTCAATTAATTTAACATCTGTGGCAGAAAGAAAACTTGAATCATTAACTAAAGATGCAATTACTAAAAACTTAACCAAAGAGAAAATAATTTAAAGTAGTCAACATGAATTTCAGAAAGGATAGTTGAGCTTGAGGAAGCCAAGCAAGAGCTCTGCGAGATGGTGGCAGATGTTATGGATGGTGAAATACAGTAATGCAATATTTAGTGGATGCTTAGAAAGCCTTTGACAAATTAATGTATAGGAAACAATTGGTCTCAATTAGGAGTTAAAGTATTAAGGGACCAAACTGGTTAGGGGAAGAAACAAATGTCAAAATCAGTTTCTCAAAGGTTCGGAGTGGGTACTCGTGCTCAGCAGGGTTCGTTGTGGGGTGATTTCTAGCAATTGTGTTCTTCAATGATTTGGGCCTATGACGAGAGGAAATGGTGTCCAATTTGTAGATGATAATAAAATTGAAGGTATAACAGGTCGTCCAAAGGTAGAGGATAACATTAGATACTTGAATGGACAAACATTTTAGCAAACATGACATGGTTCTCAAATTGAAACTTTATTGCTGGAACAGCACAGCAGGTCAGGCAGCATCTAGGGAACAGGAGATTCGACGTTTCGGGCACATGCCCTTCTTCAGGTTCTCAAATTAACGAGTGAAACAGAAACCATGTCATTATTTAAGAATAGATTAAGTAAAGGAAATAATAGCATATGGTTACAGGCTGGGCAAATCAGATTCAGAGGTCTGCCTATATGCAGGATAAGCACCAAACTTGACTACTAGAGCTAAATGGCCTATTTCTAAGTATCACAGGTTATTAATATTCTAAACTTGTGTTTAACTAATTGTGATTCACACAACCAAAAAAAAAATTATAAGCTCAATGCTTTAAATAAATAATGAATGTGTCTTATATGTTATGTAATGCATTTCCTTCTGAAGAAAACTGTGTAGTGTGGTGGATGCAGGTGGTCAATCTGTAACCGTAGATAGGCACGAGTCAGGCCTCTAACATTGACAACAGTTCATAAGTTACTCTGCATATAAAACTATTATATTAAATTTTAGTAGAAGTTAAGAGAGATGACAAAGTACTCAACATGACAGCATAAATTTAAATCTATTTTTCAAGTTTATCTGTTGGAAACATCTTTGCTCCTCACTCTAACTCATCACACTTTGTTAAGATTACACCTCTATGATGCATATCAATGTAATGCTGTACCCTTAGGAGATTTTACACACTTACTCACTAATTTACATTTGTAAGATCTCATCGAACGTATAAATAAGGAACAAGAGCAGGCCATTCGGCCCTTTGAGCCAGCTCCGTCATTCAATATGATCATGGTTGATCTGAGTTTTAGTTGCACATTCCTAAATATCTCCCATACTCTTAGATCTCCTTGGTGGTCAAGAATCTGTCTACTGCTGCCTTAAAAATTGAAATTTACAGTGCATTTACAGTCATTTGGAGGATGGGAATTGCAAGGACCTTGCCAACAGCATTTTGGAACATTAACTGCACTTAATATATCCATTGAATTTCTCATGGCAGCAGAATCTTTAAAAAGAATTCCATGAAGTTTAATAAACTGGAACACCTCTTAAGACCCCAAGTCTAAAGATGAGATTTTAACTCAATCAAAATCCATTCACCTGCACAGACTTAAAATTAGGTTCTCTGCTCATTTACTTTATCAAACACAGATGTTCACATTCTCTCCCCAATTCTTTAATATTTCCAATGCATGATGTGCTGACTTATCCTTAGTTTCCAGCTATGTCCATTCACATTGAATTACTGAGTTCTGTTTGCCACTTACCAATATTTTGTGTATCTGCTGGTTTAAAATGTATCAGTTAAAACTTCCCTAATTGCTAACTCTCAAAAAAGGATCAATACTAGTTGTAAGAATATTTAATTTCAGTTAGACTAATAATTACTAGATGTAGGTTTGCTTGCTGAGCTGGAAGGTTTATTTTCAGACGTTTCATCTCCATACTAGGTAACATCTTCAGTGAGCCTCCGGATGAAGCACTGGTGGTGTAGCCCACTTTCTATTTATATGTTGGAGTTTCCTTGGGTTGATAGAGTTTCAGTTGGAATGCCATGCTTCTAGAAATTCTTGTGCATGTCTCTGTTTGGCCTGTCCTAGGATGTATGTGTTGTCCCAGTCGAAGTGGAGTCCTTCCTCATCCGTATGTAAGGGTACTCGTGAGAGTGGGTCATGTCCTTTTGTGGCTAGTTGATACTTATGTATCCTGGTGGCTAGTTTTCTGCCTGACATACAGATACGGAAGGACACCATTTCAACTGGGACAACACATCCATCCTAGGACAAGCCAAACAGAGACACGCACAAGAATTTCGAGAAGCATGGCATTCCAACTGGAACTCTATCAACAAACACAATGACCACACCCCCTGAGAAAAAGTACAGGAAATGACATAACCGCAGGAAATGGCATCACTAACCTAAGGAAACCCAAACATACAAATAGAACCAGTGCTTCATCCGGAGGCTCACTGAAGATGTTACCTAGTATGGTGACAAAACATCTGAAAACAAACCTTCCAGCTCAGTGAGCAAACCTACATTCAGAACCTCAAACTGAGCTACAAATCTTCTCAAAACTCACCAACAATTATTTCATAAGACCATAAAAAATAGGATCAAGAATAGGCTGCCTGGCTCCTCAAGTCTGCTCTACCATTCCTAACATGCAACTTTCCTTGTAACCGTTGATTCTCCTATTGTTCAAGAAACTGTCTATCTTATACCACAAATGTTAAAAATCACACACTACCAGGTTACAGTCCAAGAGGTTTATTTGGGAGCACTAGCTTTCGGGCAGCTGCTCCTTCATCAGGTGGCTGTGGATCAGGATCATAAGACACAGAATTTATAGCGAAAGATGTGTGTGTCATGTAACTGAAATGATATATTGAACAAGCCTAGACTGCTGTTAAGTCTTTCATCTTTTTGAATGGGTTGCAGGTTTTGGTTCATTAATATGTATTTAGATTTAGATTAGATTACAGTGTGGAAACAGGCCCTTCGGCCCAACAAGTCCACACAGTCCCACCGAAGCGAAACCCACCCATACCCCTACATTTACCCCTTACCTAACACTACAGGCAATTTAGTATGGCCAATTCACCTGACCCTGCACATCTTTGGATGGTGGGAGGAAACCGGAGCACCCGGAGGAAACCCACGCTGACACGGGGAGAATGTGCAAACTCCACACAGTTAGTCGCCTGAGGCGGGAATTGAACCCGGGTCTCTGGCGCTGTGAGGCAGCAGTGCTAACCACTGTGCCACCGTGCCGCCCACAACTTCTTTTAAGTAACATTATCCCGCAATGCCAAACTTCACCTTGGTGTCATTGGGAATCTAATCTCAGATTTCAACACATTTTTCACCCTTTTCCACCTTACAGTGATACAAAGTAATTTTTCACATCATTGCACCTATCCGCTAATTTCAGAGAGCAGGTGTAGTGCTTCTGAAATGGTCCTATTTTAACACTTTGTCCATAATGCACAATAGGTGGTCTCTGTATTGTTCCTTGAAAGACTGGCAGCAGTTTTCCCCTGTGTTGTCATAAGAAACCATGTGGTATAAATGAAGTTGAAAGCACAAAAGGAAAATACACTGGATGCTGAAAACCTGAAATAAACGTAGAAAATACTAGAAATACACAGCAAGTCAGGTAGCATCCAGGACCGAGAAAATGTTAACATTTCAGGTTGATGACCTTTCACCAGAATCTTCAGTGAGATCCACTGTGTTCCAGGAAAAAAAAAGTTCTTACATCTAACTTGACATAAACATAAGCTTTTGTAGCGTTTCAAAGCTGAATTCTACCAATCAGTTCAAATTTTGATGTTATCAAATTACTGCCTAAACAGTTGAAGATAAAACTTCTACATTAGTCATATTGCTTAAAGTTCGTTCACGTGATCATACAGTCATACAGCACGGAAATAGACCCTTCAGTCGAACCAGTCCATGCCAAACATAATCCCAAACTAAACTAATCCCATCTGCCTGCTCCTGGCCCATATTCTTCCAAACCTTTCCGATTCATGTATTTGTCCAAATGTCTTTTAAACATTGTAACTGTACCCACATCCACTGCTTGCTCAAGAGGTTTATTCTACATGCAAACCACCCTCAGTGTAATAGATTTGCCTCATGTCTTTTTTAGATTTCTCTCCTCTCACCTTAAAAATGTGCCTTCTAGTCTTGAAATCCCCCATCCTAGGGAAAAGACAATTAATTCAAATCCAACTGTTAGACAATAGCATTTTGCTAAAGCAATGAACTATAGATTATGACCACATTCCAGTTGCAGTACTGAAGACCTGAACTCCAGAACTAGGATCATCCTTAGGCAATAACACACATCTTCTGAACCCAACAGAATGGAAATTTGTCTAGGAACATCCTGTCCATAAAACACAGGATAAATCCAATCACTATTTTTCTATTCTCAATCATCAGTCAAGTGGTGGAAACTGTTGTCAACTATGCAATCAAATGATACTTGATTAATGATTACTTGATCACCAATGCTCATTTTTGGTTTAATCATTGCGACCTAGTTCCAGATATCATTTCAGCTTTAGGAACTGAATTCTACAAGTGAGGCAAGAGTAGTTGTCCTTGACATGAGGCAGCAATTGATCAACTGTGGCATAAAGCCGATCAAAAGGAAAACACTTTCCATCAGTTGGAGTTGCTCCTAGGGATTCAGGGACAACTTGTCAACTGGATACAAAATTGGCTTGATGGTAAGATTCAAGGAGATGGTAGTAGAGGGTTGTTTTTCATGCTGGAGGTCTGTGACCAGTGGTGTTCTGCAAGGATCGGTGCTGGATTCACTGTTGTTCATCATTTTTATAAATGATTTGGATAAGAATTTAGGAGGAATGATCAGTAACTTTGTGGATAACACCAAGATTGATGGTATAGTCGACAGTGAAGAAGGTTATCTAAGATTACAAAGAGATATTGATCAATTGGGCCAATGGGCTGAGGAGTGGCAAATGGAGTTTAATTTGGATAAATGTGAGGTATTTCATTTTGGTAAAACAAACAAGGCAGGATTTATACAGTCAATGTAGGGCCTTGGAAAGAGTTGTCGAACAGAGACCCAAGGGTTCAGGTAAATAGTTCCTTGAACATTGCATCATAGTTAGACAGGGTGGTTAAGGAGGTGTTAGCATGCTTGCCTTCATTGCTCAGACCTTAGAGAGGAGTTGAGATGTCATGTTGAGGTTGTACAGGATGTTGGTGAAACTACTTTTCTGTCACCCTGTTATAGGAAGAGATTCAGAAAAGATTTACAAGGATGTTGTAGGGACTTGAGGGTCCAAGTTAGAGAGAGAGAGGCTGGATAGCCTGGTACTTTTTTCACTGGAGCATAGGACGTTGAGGAATGACCTGACAGAGGTTTACAAAATCATGAGGGCATAAAAATTGTCACTGAAATTTGAGGGTGCATATATGAGGATCAGTGGTCGGCACAACATCGTGGGCTGAAGGGCCTGTTCTGTGCTGTATTGTTCTATGTTCTAGATACGCGAGTAGCAAAGGCCTTTTCCCTATGGTGGGGGCATTCAAAACCAGGGGGCATACTCTTAAGGTGACAGGAGGAAAAATTTTAAAGAGACCTGAGAGGCAACCTTTTCACAGACAGAAGGTGGGCCCTGTGTGGAATAAACTGCCAGAGCAAGTGGTAGATGCAGGTACAATAATTCAAAGACATCTGGGCAGGTACATGAATAGGAAAGGTTTAGAGGGATATGGGCCAAGTGCAGGCAAGTAGGATTAGATTAACTTGGGAAACTTGATCAGTATGGACGAGTTGAACCGAAGGGTCTGTTTCTGTGCTCTATGACTCTGAGTCTAGTACTCAGGTTCAGCAGGTAAAGGGTCATTGTGTAAATTTACTTCAACATTCAAAATAGATCTGAGACAGCAGTGAATTGGTAGCTAATTTAACTTTGGGATTCAATGACCTAAATTGGAAAAATTAAAATATAATTACTTATGGATTCTATTTGGGGGTCAGTTAGCTGCACTTCTGGTTTGTGATACCAACAGCATGAGCTCAATTCCTGCACTAGCTGATGGTACCAGGGCAGACTCTCCTTTTCAAACTCTCTTTTCACCTGAGGCATGGTGATCTTCAAGTTAAACTGTCATCTCTCTCTAATGAAAGAGCACCCCAATGATCCTCTGGGATTAAGGCGACTATACCTTTATCAGTACTAACTGAAAACATACTTATAGACCAATGCAAAAACAGAGCAAGCTTTATTTTTGTACATCAACCAATGCTGAATTTCAAAACAAAATGGTACTTGGCAATGGGAGCACCCTGTAGCTGAGTAATGTGGATCACATCTGTGGGGATCTATGAAATATTTCTAGAGTTTGCAGACACAGGCATAGTGTAAAGAATGCTCACAGATTTCATCATTCAATATGCTCTCAAAATAAACTGCAAAACTGCAATGTGATCATCTTATGAATGTTTGTGCTAAAGTCCTCTCTTCAATATTTGGATTTATTGCACTTTATGGGTACTAATGCTGTCATCTTTACTGAAGAACTATTTTCTTCTGCATTGCTTTTGTAACTATAAATGATGCCACAGTCAGATTGAATTCAAATTGAAACTCCTGTATGGATGGTTTCAGGTATATAACTTCAGTGATATGTGATATTTCAATGCAGCTAAACTCCTAGGTGCATGCTGAATAGTTCTTTCATACCTTTTCCTTTAGTGAATCTTTCTCTTCCAGACCACTCACATGCAAAAGGTTCTTGGCAACCCCTACACAGGGCAAATCTGTAAGGACACCTAAGTGACAGGCCACACCGAATTCTGTTAACCAAAAATGAGAGAGAGATAAGAAATTCTCATATAATTTATGTAGAATACTGTCTGTGTGTAACTACCCTTTGCTATTTGTATGTTACTTTTCGAATGTACCAAGGCACTGATTACATACATATAACGCAGTAGGGGAAGGTAATTCAATCTGTGCTTGCTTTTTTAAAAGACTGATACAATCCATCTTTTTCCTCACCTTTCCCCATCCCTGCAGTATTTTCCTCCTTCAAATATTCACTTTTGTATGTTATTATTGAATCTGCTTCCACCACTGTTTCAGGCATAACAGAACATAACAATTCACTGCGTAATGCAATTCTCCTTATCTTTTGCCAATTAACTTAAATTTTTGTCGCTTGGTTAATGATCCTCAGCTACTAGAAACAATTTCATCTTTTTCATTCCATCAAAACATCTCAAGGTTTTGAACATCTCCATTAAATCTTCTCTCAACCTTCTCTGCTTCACAATCCACTAACTTATCCATAACAGAAGCTGCAAACCAGGTATCACTTTGGTAAATCTCTTCAGCACTCTCTCCAAGACCGAGCCATTCTACCTTCAGTGTAGTGTCGATAAAGGCACCTAATATTCCAGATAAGGCCTAACCACTGTTTTATAATAATTTTGCATAATTTCCTTCTTTCTGATATCTTTAGCTCTCATTATAAAGCCAAAGAGACAAACCTTTTTAAGCACACTTTTTCCAACCTATCTAGCCACCTTCAAAATTTAACTATGTCCAGGTATTTCTTGGATTAAACTGGATCATCAAGTTGCCAATGTGTTAAAAACCAGCCTGGCCAAGTCATTTCACAGTCAGGTGGTTCTCATGGGGTTTGCAGTAACAGTAAACGGAAGATGAGTCAATTTGGGTTTATGTGCAAAAATGAACTCACTGTGGACATAAACCTATGACAGGAGACTGAGTCACTGTAAACGTCTGCTCACAACTAACCTACTATTCTTATAAGAAATAGAGAAATTCTCGCTTTTACGATTACAAATTGGCACAGAGAAAAAATCCAAGGTGCTGCTTTTTTGTCAAAAAAACTCTTTCATTCGACATATTGCAAACAAAAAAATCCATCTAAAAATTATCTTTGACCTTTTAAAAAATAAATTAATTTTATCAGTTCTGTGGAGTTCCACCAACCAACTTTGTGGCTTCCCAAGAACAGGTAGCTTTGAATTTGCTGTAGATCAAACTAAAATTATAGTTGCAGAGGGAATGGCACCAGTCAACCTAACAGTAATGTGGATATACAGAGCCCATTGTTTAAAAAGATTGAAGGTTAGAAAACAAACTATTGTAGAAGCAATGTACTTTCAACAGTCTTGCCTTCTTATTCAAACAAAGACTGTACCTGTAGAAAAAGTGTTCCCTTCACTTTTTATAAATTTTACAAAGATTTCAATTTTGAAATTATTTGCCTCTTCCTTTAAGTCTTTCGTTCACACAGCATTCTCGGACGACAACAGAAGGCTGGTAACTATATCCTACAACTCTGCCAATATCTTACTGAGGCACAAGGAGATGAGAATGAGCCATGATTTCTTCTTTAAATAGGAAAAAATTCAGCTATTGTCCTGCACACTTTCTTAATGCACAAAGAAATTATTGTGTGAGGAATTATGAAGAAATGCTGTGTACACTATTTTTTGGCATTTGTGAAAAATACATTGAAGAACCCCCCAAGGTATTTTGGAAAATCCACACAAAATATAAGCAAAAGAAAACACTAATTGCCAAAATTTCATTGTACAATAATACATCTCAGACTCAAACATTTACAGCAGATGGAGGCCTTTCTTCCCATCGTGTCCTGATCAGTCAACAAAGATGGCGAGGCTCCGAAGCTTCATTCTTCACTGGCACATCAGAAAAAGGAAAGAAAACTCAGGAAAATGTGTTTGACCCTTAACTTCACCCTGAAACTTCTAGCAAGCCATTCAAATATAATCATGGCTGATCATTCAACTCTGCACCTTGTTCCCAAGTTTTTTCCATATCCCTTAATCCCTTCAGTCCCCTAAGAACTATATCCTGTCCCTCCATTATGACAGTTGCATTAGAAGGCAAGGAAACTTCCTATTGATTACCATTGACCATTCCCATCTTCATGGATCAATCAGTATTGGTCCATAATGAACACCAACTGGAGACAGACCTGTGATCTTTTCAACTTGAAAAAGATCCATTAATCCCATCTGCCTGTTTTCAGTGTTAACTAATCGTCAATCTATGCTAATACTTATATCCAATGTCATGAACTATGAATGGCACTCTGTACCATCTTATTTTAGTCAGTTCACTTATCCTCCCTGCAGTCTGTGCTCCAGTCCATACCATAAGCAAGAACCACATACTTATTACACACAGGTAATGGTTGAGACTCCTCCAAAACTAAATTCCAATGCTATTGTCTGCCTCACTTGCAGGCATACCCTCCTGTCCTTGACAGCAGACAAAATTTGATGTAATTAATTTAAGAGGTCAGACGGTCTCATGAAATATGCGGTCCAGTCAACATGCTGCAGTGTTCGCAACTTCGAAATCTCAGAATCCTTACAAGTGCAGATAAAGGCCATTCAGCCTACTGAGTCTGCAGTGACCCTCTGAAGAGCATCCCTCACCCTATCCCTGTATCCCTGCATTAACCTTAACTAATCTATCTAGCCTGCACAATCCTGGGCACTATAGGGCCATTTAGCATGGCCAATTCAATTAACCTGCACATCTGTAGACTCCGGGAGGAAACTGGAGCACCCAGAGGAAACCCACACAGACAAGAATGCGCAAACACCACAAAAGTCACCTCAGGCTTGAATCGAACCTGGGTACCTGGGAGGTGTGAAGCAGCAGTGCTAATCACTGTTATCCTGACTTGAAATGCAGCTCATCAATTTTGAGCCACAGTTCCTTCTGAGGCCAATACTCAATGCAATCCATGGGGACCACGTCTGCAGCATCATTCACCAGCTCCCACGTACACTTGCACCTGTGGAGCTAACTCTATTATTTATAATTAATACAAATGCATGTTAATAGTTTAAATATGTACATATCTAGATTCTTCAGCTGTAATATCATCTGATTTAAACCACTTGACCAATGAACAGAGACATGAACCAATCATCTACTTGCTTTCCTGTGATGTCATATTTTCTGTTTGACACAAAAATTGAAGATGCTCTCTACCACAGCTTAATTTCCCACCACAGCTACCCTTCTACTATAGGTCTTTTCCAACAGATTTTTTTTCAACAACATACTTTATTCATGGAAATCTTATGGTATCTGTACAGTTTGTGATGCCATTCATACGTACACGTTGCATGCCTTTACATACAGAGATCAGACTGACTCATTTGCATTTACAAGTCTGTATGTTAACCATCCAGCCTCTTGGCGTTCAGCTGAGGGGTCAGCTGAGCCCAATTACTGAGTGGGCACCGGGTTCTTCTTTGGCAGGCAGACCTTACACTGTGGTCTTTACCCACCGCGCTTTGGTGGCAGATGCCCCAAGATTCAGCGCGTCCCTCAGCATGTAGTCCTGGACCTTGAAAGGTTCCATCCGCAACACTCAGTCAGGGTCAACTCCTTCAACTGGAAGACCAACACGTTTCGGACAGACCAAAGAACGTCTTTCATGTCTTTTCTAACAGATGTCTCAGTCAAACTGACCTGCTGCACACTCCTCCCAGTCTGCTCCACAGTGATACTGATCTGTTGCACACTCCTCCCAGTCTGTTACACAGTGATACTGACCTGCAGCACACTCCTCCTGATCTGTTTTAAAGCGATGCTGACCTCCCGTACACTCCTCCCGGTCTGTTACACAGCGATGCTGACCTCCCGTACACTCCTCCCGGTCTGTTACACAGCGATGCTGACCTCCCGCACACTCTTCCCGGTCTGTAACACAGCGATGCTGACCTCCCGTACACTCCTCCCGGTCTGTCACACAGCGAAACTAACCTCCCGCACATTACTCCCGATCTGTTACACAGCAATACTGACCGGCTGCATACTCCTCCCAGTCTGTTACAGTGATATTGACTCATTGTACACTCCTCCCGGTCTGTTACACAGTGACACTGACCTCCCGTACACTCCTCCCAGTCTGTTACACAGCGATACTGACCTCCCAAACACTCCCCCCAGTCTGTTACACAGTGATACTGACCTCCCGCACACACCTCCCAGTCAGTTTCACAGTGATACCGACCTCCCGCACACACCTCCCAGTCTGTTACACAGCGATAATGACCTCCCATACACTCCTCCCCGTCTGTTACACAGCGATAATGACCTCCCGTACACTCCTCCCGGTCTGTTACACAGCGATACTGACCTCCCATACACTCCTCCAGGTCTGTTACACAGCAATGCTGACCTCCCGTACACTCCTCCCAGTCTGTTAAAAAGCGATGCTGACCTCCCGCACATTCCTCCCGGTCTGTTACACAGCGATGCTGACCTCCCGTACACTCCTCCCGGTTTGTTACACAGCGATACTGACCTCCCGTACACTCCTCAGGGCCTGTTACACAGGGATACTGACCTCCGCACATTCCTCCCAGTCTGTTACACAGGGATACTGACCTCCCGCACATTCCTCCTGGTCTGTTACACACCGAAGCTAACCTCTCGCACACTCCGCCCAGTCTGTTACACAGCGATGCTGACCTCCCGCACACTCCTCCCAGTCTGTTACACAGCGATACTGACCTCCCGTACACTCCTCACATTCTGTTACACAGCGATGCAGACATGCTGCACTCTCCTACCAGTCTGTTACACAGCGACACTGACCTCCCGCACACTCCTCCCGGTCTGTTACACAGCGATACTGACCTCCCGTACACTCCTCACATTCTGTTACACAGCGATGCAGACCTCCCGCACACTCCTCCCGGTCTGTTACACAGTGATACTGACCTCCCATACACTTCTCCCGGTCTGTTACACGGCGATGCTGACCTCCCGTACACTCCTCCCCGTCTGTTACACAGGGATACTGACCTCCCGCACACTCCTCCCGGTCTGTTACACAGGGATACTGACCTCCCGCACATTCCTCCCGGTCTGTTACACAGCCAAACTTGACCTCCCACACATTCCTCCCAGTCTGTTACACAGCGATGCTGACCTCCCGCACACTTCTCCTGGTCTGTTACACAGCGACACTGACCTCCCGTACACTCTCCCCAGTCTGTTACACAGCGACACTGACCACCCGTGCACTCCTCCGGGTCTGTTACACAGCGATACTGACCTCCTGTACACTCCTCCCGGTCTGTTGCACAGTGATACTGACCTGCTGCACACTCCTCCCAGTCTGTTATACAGTGATACTGACCTGCTGCACACTCCTCCCGGTCTGTTGCACAGCGATACTGACCTGCTGCACACTCCTCCCAGTCTGTTGCACTGCGATACTGACCTGCTGCACACTCCTCCCAGTCTGTTATACAGTGATACTGATCTGTTGCACATTCCTCCCAGTCTGTTACACAGCGATACTGATCGGCTGCACACACATCCCAGTCTGTTACAGTGATACTGACTCATTGCACACTCCTCCCAGTGTGTTACACAGTAACACTGCCCTCCTGTACACTCCTCCCAGTCTGTTACCCAGCGATATTGACCTCCCGTACACTCCTCCCAGTCTGTTACACAGCGATACTGACCATCCGCATACTCTACCAGGTCGGCTACACAGCGATGCTGACCTCCCGCACACTCCGCCCAGTCTGTTACACAACGATACTCACCTCCCGCACACTCCTCCCAGTCTGTTACACGGCGATGCTGACCTCTAATACACTCCTCACGGTCTGTTACACAGCGATACTGATCTCCCGCACATTCCTCCCGGTCTGTTACACAGCGATGCTAACCTCCCGCACACTCCTCCCGGTCTGTTACACAGCGATACTGACCTCCAGCACACTCCTCCCGGTCTGTTACACAGCGATACTGACCATCCGCACACTCCGCCCAGTCTGTTACACAGCGATGCTGACCTCCCGTACACTCCTCCCGGTCTGTTACACAGCGATACCGACCTCCCGCCCACTCCTCCCGGTCTGTTGCACAGCGATACTGACCTCCCACACACTCCTCCCAGTCTGTGACACAGCGATACCGACTTCCCGCCCACTCCTCCCGGTCTGTTACACAGCGATACTGACCTCCCGCACACTCCTCCCGGTCGGTTACACAGCGATGCTGACCTCCCGTACACGCCTCCCGGTCTGTTACACAGCGATGCTGACCTCCCGTACGCTACTCCCGGTAAGTTACAGAGCGATGGTGTCCTCCCGTACACTCCTCCCAGTCTGTTACACAGCGATGCTGACCTCCCGTACACTCCGCCCGGTCTGTTACACAGTGATGCTGACCTCCCGTACACTCCTCCCGGTATGTTACACAGTGATGCTGACCTCCCGTAAACTCCTCCCGGTCTGTTACACAGCGATGCTGAACTCCCGTACACTCCTCCCAGTCTGTTTCACAGCGATGCTGACCTTCTGTACACTCCTCCCGGTATGTTACACAGCGATGCTGACCTCCCGTACGCTCCTCCCGGTAAGTTACAGAGCAATGGTGTCCTTCCGTACTCTCCTCCCGGTCTGTTACACAGCGATGCTGATCTCCCGCACATTCCTCCCGGTCTGTTACACAGCGATACTGACCTCCCGTACACTCCTCCTGGTCTGTTAGACAGCGATACTGACCTCCCATACACTCCTCCCGGTCTGTGACACAGCGATGCTGACCTCCCGTATACTCCTCCCGGTATGTTACACAGTGATGCTGACCTCCCGTAAACTCCTCCCGGTCTGTTACACAGCGATGCTGAACTCCCGTACACTCCTCCCAGCCTGTTTCACAGCGATGCTGACCTTCTGTACACTCCTCCCGGTATGTTACACAGCGATGCTGACCTCCCGTACGCTCCTCCCGGTAAGTTACAGAGCAATGGTGTCCTTCCGTACTCTCCTCCCGGTCTGTTACACAGCGAAGCTGATCTCCCGCACATTCCTCCCGGTCTGTTACACAGCGATACTGACCTCCCGTACACTCCTCCCGGTCTGTTACACAGCGATACTGACCTCCCATACACTCCTCCCGGTCTGTGACACAGCGATGCTGACCTCCCGTATACTCCTCCCGGTCTGTTACACAGCGATACTGACCTGCCGCACACTCCGCCCAGTCTGTTACACAGCGATGGTGTCCTCCCGCACACTCCTCCCGGTCTGTTACACAGCGATACTGACCTACCATACACTCCTCCCGGTCTGTTACACAGCGATGCTGACCTCCCGTATACTCCTCCCGGTCTGTTACACAGCGATACTGACCTGCTGCACACTCCTCCCAGTCTGTTATACAGTGATACTGACCATCCGCACACTCCGCCCAGTCTGTTACACAGCGATGCTGACCTCCCGCGCACTCGTCACATTCTGTTACACAGCGATGGTGACCTCGCATACACGCCGGCCGGTCTGTTACCCAGCGATGCTGACCTCCCGTACACTCCTCCCTGTCTGTTACACAGGGATATTGACCTCCCGCACATTCCTCCCAGTCTGTTACACAGCGAAGCTGACCTCCTGCACACTCCTCCCAGTCTGTTACGCAGCGATGCTGACCTCCAATACACTCCTCCCGGTCTGTTACACAGCGATACTGACCTCCCATACACTCCTCCCGGTCTGTTACACAGCGATACTGACCTCCCGTACACTCCTCCCGCTCTGTTACACAGCGATGCTGACCTCCCGTACACTCCTCCCAGTCTGTTACACAGCGATGCTGACCTCCCGCACATTCCTCCCGGTCTGTTACACAGCGATGCTGACCTCCCGTACACTCCTCCCGGTCTGTTACACAGCGATACTGACCTCCCGTACACTCCTCAGGGCCTGTTACACACGGATACTGACCTCCCGCACATTCCTCCCAGTCTGTTACACAGCGATGCTGACCTGCTGCACTCTCCTACCGGTCTGTTATACAGCGATACTGACCTCCCGCACATTCCTCCCGGTCTGTTACACACCGAAGCTAACCTCTCGCACACTCCGCCCAGTCTGTTACACAGCGATACTGACCTCCCGTACCACTCCTCCCAGTCTGTTACACAGCGATACTGACCTCCCGTACCACTCCTCCCAGTCTGTTACACAGCGATACTGACCTCCCGTACCACTCCTCCCAGTCTGCTACACAGCGATGCTGACCTGCTGCACTCTCCTACCGGTCTGTTACACAGCGACACTGACCTCCCGCACCCGCCTCCCGGTCTGTTACACAGCGATACTGACCTCCCGTACACTCTTCCCGGTCAGTTACACAGTGATACTGACCTCCCGTACACTTCTCCCGGTATGTTACACAGCGATGCTGACCTCCCGTACACTCCTCCCCGTCTGTTACACAGGGATACTGACCTCCCGCACATTCCTCCCGGTCTGTTACACAGCCAAACTTGACCTCCCGCACATTCCTCCCAGTCTGTTACACAGCGAAGCTATCCTCCCGCACACTCCTCCCGGTCTGCTACACAGCGATACTGACCATCCGCACACTCCGCCCAGTCTGTTACACAGCGATGCTGACCTCCCGTACACTCCTCCCGGTCCGTTACACAGCGATACCGACTTCCCGCCCACTCCTCCCGGTCTGTTACACAGCGAGGCTGACCTCCCGCACATTCCTCCCAGTCTGTTACACAGCGATGCTGACCTCCCGCACACTTCTCCTGGTCTGTTACACAGCGACACTGACCACCCGTGCACTCCTCCGGGTCTGTTACACAGCGATACTGACCTCCTGTACACTCCTCCCGGTCTTTTGCACAGCGATACTGACCTCCCGTACACTCCTCCCAGTCTGTTACAGTGATACTGACTCATTGCACACTCCTCCCAGTGTGTTCCACAGTAACACTGCCCTCCTGTACACTCCTACCAGTCTGTTACCCAGCGATATTGACCTCCCGTACACTCCTACCAGTCTGTTACACAGCGATGCTGACCTCCCGCACACTCCTCCTGGTCTGTTACACATCGATACTGACCATCCGCACACTCCGCCCGGTCTGTTACACAGCGATGCTGACCTCCCATACACTCCTCCCGGTCTGTTACACAGCGATACCGACCTCCCGCCCACTCCTCCCGGTCTGTTGCACAGCGACACTGACCTCCCGCACACTCCTCCCAGTCTGTTACACAGCGATACCGACTTCCCGCCCACTCCTCCCGGTCTGTTACACAGCGATACTGACCTCCCGCACACTCCTCCCGGTCGGTTACACAGCGATACTGACCTCCCGTACACGCCTCCCGGTCTGTTACACAGCGATGCTGACCTCCCGTACGCTACTCCCGGTAAGTTACAGAGAGATGGTGTCCTCCCGTACACTCCTCCCAGTCTGTTACACAGCGATGCTGACCTCCCGTACACTCCGCCCGGTCTGTTACACAGCGATGCTGACCTCCCGTACACTCCTCCCGGTATGTTACACAGGGATGCTGACCTCCCGTAAACTCCTCCCGGTCTGTTACACAGCGATGCTGAACTCCCATACACTCCTCCCAGTCTGTTTCACAGCGATGCTGACCTTCTGTACACTCCTCCCGGTATATTACACAGCGATGCTGACCTCCCGTATGCTCCTCCCGGTAAGTTACAGAGCGATGGTGTCCTTCCGTACTCTCCTCCCGGTCTGTTACACAGCGATGCTGATCTCCCGCACATTCCTCCCGGTCTGTTACACAGCGATGCTGACCTCCCGTACACTCCTCCCGGTCTGTTACACAGCGATGCTGACCTCCCGCACACTCGTCCCGGTCTGTTAAACAGCGATGGTGACCTCGCATACATGCCGGCCGGTCTGTTACCCAGCGATGCAGACCTTCTGTACACTCCTCCCTGTCTGTTACACAGGGATATTGACCTCCCGCACATTCCTCCCAGTCTGTTACACAGCGAAGCTGTCCTCCTGCACACTCCTCCCACTCTGTTACACAGCGATGCTGACCTCCCGCACACTTCTCCTGGTCTGTTACACAGCGACACTGACCACCCGTGCACTCCTCCGGGTCTGTTACACAGCGATACTGACCTCCTGTACACTCCTCCCGGTCTTTTGCACAGCGATACTGACCTGCTGCACACTCCTCCCAGTCTGTTACAGTGATACTGACTCATTGCACACTCCTCCCAGTGTGTTACACAGTAACACTGCCCTCCTGTACACTCCTACCAGTCTGTTACCCAGCGATATTGACCTCCCGTACACTCCTACCAGTCTGTTACACAGCGATACTGACCATCCGCATACTCTACTCAGTCTGTTACACAGCGATGCTGACCTCCCGCACACTCCTCCTGGTCTGTTACACAGCGATACTGACCATCCGCACACTCCGCCCAGTCTGTTACACAGCGATGCTGACCTCCCATACACTCCTCCCGGTCTGTTACACAGCGATACCGACCTCCCGCCCACTCCTCCCGGTCTGTTGCACAGCGATACTGACCTCCCGCACACTCCTCCCAGTCTGTTACACAGCGATACCGACTTCCCGCCCACTCCTCCCGGTCTGTTACACAGCGATACTGACCTCCCGCACACTCCTCCCGGTCGGTTACACAGCGATACTGACCTCCCGTACACGCCTCCCGGTCTGTTACACAGCGATGCTGACCTCCCGTACGCTACTCCCGGTAAGTTACAGAGAGATGGTGTCCTCCCGTACACTCCTCCCAGTCTGTTACACAGCGATGCTGACCTCCCGTACACTCCGCCCGGTCTGTTACACAGCGATGCTGACCTCCCGTACACTCCTCCCGGTATGTTACACAGGGATGCTGACCTCCCGTAAACTCCTCCCGGTCTGTTACACAGCGATGCTGAACTCCCATACACTCCTCCCAGTCTGTTTCACAGCGATGCTGACCTTCTGTACACTCCTCCCGGTATATTACACAGCGATGCTGACCTCCCGTATGCTCCTCCCGGTAAGTTACAGAGCGATGGTGTCCTTCCGTACTCTCCTCCCGGTCTGTTACACAGCGATGCTGATCTCCCGCACATTCCTCCCGGTCTGTTACACAGCGATGCTGACCTCCCGTACACTCCTCCCGGTCTGTTACACAGCGATGCTGACCTCCCGCACACTCGTCCCGGTCTGTTAAACAGCGATGGTGACCTCGCATACATGCCGGCCGGTCTGTTACCCAGCGATGCAGACCTTCTGTACACTCCTCCCTGTCTGTTACACAGGGATATTGACCTCCCGCACATTCCTCCCAGTCTGTTACACAGCGAAGCTGTCCTCCTGCACACTCCTCCCACTCTGTTACACAGCGATGCTGACCTCCAATACACTCCTCCCGGTCTGTTACACAGCGATACTGACCTCCCGTACACTCCTCAGGGCCTGTTACACAGCAATGCTGACCTCCCGCACATTCCTCCCGGTCTGTTACACAGCGATACTGACCTCCCGTACACTCCTCCCAGTCTGTTACATAGCGATGCTGACCTCCCGTACACTCCTCCCAGTCTGTTACACAGCGATGCTGACCTCCCGCACATTCCTCCCGGTCTGTTATACAGCGATGCTGACCTCCTGTACACTCTTCCCGGTCTGTTACACAGCGATACTGACCTCCCGTACACTCCTCACATTCTGTTACACAGCAATGCTGACCTCCCGCCCACTCCTCCCGGTCTGTTACACAGCGATACTGACCTCCCGTACACTTCTCCCGGTCTGTTACACAGCGATGCTGACCTCCCGTACACTCCTCCCCGTCTGTTACACAGGGATACTGACCTCCCGCACACTCCTTCCAGTCTGTTACACAGCGATGCTGACCTCCAATACACTCCTCCCGGTCTGTTACGCAGCGATACTGACCTCCCGTACACTCCTCAGGGCCTGTTACACAGCAATGCTGACCTCCCGCACATTCCTCCCGGTCTGTTACACAGCGATACTGACCTCCCGTACACTCCTCCCAGTCTGTTACATAGCGATGCTGACCTCCCGTACACTCCTCCCAGTCTGTTACACAGCGATGCTGACCTCCCGCACATTTCTCCCGGTCTGTTACACAGCGATGCTGTCCTCCTGTACACTCTTCCCGGTCTGTTACACAGCGATACTGACCTCCCGTACACTCCTCAGGGCCTGTTACACACGGATACTGACCTCCCGCACATTCCTCCCAGTCTGTTACACAGCGATGCTGACCTGCTGCACTCTCCAACCGTTCTGTTACACAGCGATACTGACCTCCCGCACATTCCTCCCGGTCTGTTACACACCGAAGCTAACCTGTCGCACACTCCGCCCAGTCTGTTACACAGCGATGCTGACCTCCCGCACACTCCTCCCAGTCTGTTACACAGCGATACTGACCTCCCGTACCAGTCCTCCCAGTCTGTTACACAGCAATGCTGACCTGCTGCACTCTCCTACCGGTCTGTTACACAGCGATACTGACCTCCAGTACACTCCTCACATTCTGTTACACAGCGATGCTGACCTCCCGCACACTCCTCCCGGTCTGTTACACAGCGATACTGACCTCCCGTACACTTCTCCCGGTCTGTTACACAGCGATGCTGACCTCCCGCACACTCCTCCCAGTCTGTTACACAGCGATACTGACCTCCCGTACCACTCCTCCCAGTCTGTTACACAGCAATGCTGACCTGCTGCACACTCCCCCCGGTCTGTTACACAGCGATACTGACCTCCGGTACACTCCTCACATTCTGTTACACAGCGATGCTGACCTCCCGCACACTCCTCCCGGTCTGTTACACAGCGATACTGACCTCCCGTACACTTCTCCCGGTCTGTTACACAGCGATGCTGACCTCCCGCACACTCCCCCCGGTCTGTTACACAGCGATACTGACCTCCCGTACACTCCTCAAATTCTGTTACACAGCAATGCTGACCTCCCGCACACTCCTCCCGGTCTGTTACACAGCGATACTGACCTCCCGTACACTTCTCCCGGTCTGTTACACAGCGATGCTGACCTCCCGTACACTCCTCCCCGTCTGTTACACAGGGATACTGACCTCCCGCACACTCCTTCCAGTCTGTTACACAGCGATGCTGACCTCCAATACACTCCTCCCGGTCTGTTACGCAGCGATACTGACCTCCCGTACACTCCTCAGGGCCTGTTACACAGCAATGCTGACCTCCCGCACATTCCTCCCGGTCTGTTACACAGCGATACTGACCTCCCGTACACTCCTCCCAGTCTGTTACATAGCGATGCTGACCTCCCGTACACTCCTCCCAGTCTGTTACACAGCGATGCTGACCTCCCGCACATTTCTCCCGGTCTGTTACACAGCGATGCTGTCCTCCTGTACACTCTTCCCGGTCTGTTACACAGCGATACTGACCTCCCGTACACTCCTCAGGGCCTGTTACACACGGATACTGACCTCCCGCACATTCCTCCCAGTCTGTTACACAGCGATGCTGACCTGCTGCACTCTCCAACCGGTCTGTTACACAGCGATACTGACCTCCCGCACATTCCTCCCGGTCTGTTACACACCGAAGCTAACCTGTCGCACACTCCGCCCAGTCTGTTACACAGCGATGCTGACCTCCCGCACACTCCTCCCAGTCTGTTACACAGCGATACTGACCTCCCGTACCACTCCTCCCAGTCTGTTACACAGCAATGCTGACCTGCTGCACTCTCCTACCGGTCTGTTACACAGCGACACTGACCTCCCGCACACTCCCCCCGGTCTGTTACACAGCGATACTGACCACCCGTACACTCCTCACATTCTGTTACACAGCGATGCTGACCTCCCGCACACTCCTCCCGGTCTGTTACACAGCGATACTGACCTCCCGTACACTTCTCCCAGTCTGTTACACAGCGATGCTGACCTCCCGTACACTCCTCCCAGTCCGTTACACAGCGATACTGACCTGCTACACACCTCTCCCAGTCTGTTATACAGTGATACTAACCTGCTGCACACACCTCACCGTCTGTTACACAGCGATACTGACCATCCGCATACTCCACTCAGTCTGTTACACAGCGATGCTGACCTCCCGCACACTCTTCCCGGTCTGTAACACAGCGATGCTGACCTCCCGTACACTCCTCCCGGTCTGTCACACAGCGAAACTAACCTCCCGCACATTACTCCCGGTCTGTTACACAGCAATACTGACCGGCTGCATACTCCTCCCAGTCTGTTACAGTGATATTGACTCATTGTACACTCCTCCCGGTCTGTTACACAGTGACACTGACCTCCTGTACACTCCTCCCAGTCTGTTACACAGCGATACTGACCTCCCAAACACTCCCCCCAGTCTGTTACACAGCGATACTGACCTCCCGCACACACCTCCCAGTCAGTTTCACAGTGATACCGACCTCCCGCACACACCTCCCAGTCTGTTACACAGCGATAATGACCTCCCATACACTCCTCCCCGTCTGTTACACAGCGATAATGACCTCCCGTACACTCCTCCCGGTAAGTTACACACCAATGCTGACCTCCTGTACACTCCTCCCGGTATGTTACAAAGCGATGCTGACTTCCCGTACACTCCTCCCGGTCTGTTACACAGTAACACTGCCCTCCTGTACACTCCTCCCAGTCTGTTATACAGTGATACTGACCTGCTGCTCACTCCTCCCAGTCTGTTATAAAGTGATACTGACCTGCTGCACACTCCGCCCAGTCTGTTACACAGCGATGCTGACCTCCCGTACACTCCTCCCAGTCTGTTACACAGCGATACTGACCTGCTACACACCTCTCCCAGTCTGTTATACAGTGATACTAACCTGCTGCACACTCCTCACGGTCTGTTACACAGCGATACTGACCTCCTGTACACTCCTCCCGGTCTGTTACACAGCGATGCTGACCTCCTGTACACTCCTCCCGGTCTGTTACACAGCGATGCTGACCTCCTGTACATTTCTCCCGGTCTGTTACACACCGATGCTGACCTCCTGTACACTCCTCCCGGTATGTTACACAGCGATGCTGACCTCCTGTACGCTCCACCCGGTCTGTTACACAGCGATGCTGACCTCCCGCACATTCCTCCCGGTGTGTTACACAGCGATACTGACCGGCTGCACACTCCTCCCAGTCTGTTACAGTGATACTGACTCATTGTACACTCCTTCCAGTCAGTTACACAGTGACACTGACCTCCCGTACACTCCTCCCCGTCTGTTACACAGCGATACTGACCTCCCGTACACTCCTCCCGGTCTGTTACACAGCGATACTGACCTCCCGTTCACTCCTCCCGGTCTGTTACACAGCGAAGCTGACCTCCCGCACACTCCTCCCGGTCTGTTACACTGCGATACTGACGTCCCGTACACTCCTCCCGGTGTTTTACACAGCGATACTCACCTCCCGCGTACTCCTCCCAGTCTGTTACACAGCGATACTGACCGCCCGTACACTCCTTCCAGTCTGCGACACAGCCACACTGACCAGCTGCACACTCCTCCCGGTCTGTTACACTGCGATACTGAATTCCCGTACACTCCTCCCGGTCTGTTACACAGCGATACTGACCTGCTGCACACTCCTCCCAGTCTGTTACACAGCGACACTGACCTCCTGTACACTCCTCCCAGTCTGTTGCACAGCGATACTGACCTGCTGCACACTCCTCCCAATCTGTTGCACTGCGATACTAACCTGCTGCATACTCCTCCCAGTCTGTTATACAGTGATACTGACCTGCTGCACACTCCTTCCAGTCTGTTACACAGTGATACTGACCTGCTGCTCACTCCTCCCAGTCTGTTATACAGTGATACTGACTCATTGCACACTCCTCCCAGTGTGTTACACAGTAACACTGCCCTCCTGTACACTCTTCCCATTCTGTTACCCAGCGATATTGACCTCCTGTACACTCCTCCCAGTCTATTACACAGCGATACTGACCATCCGCATACTCTACCCAGTCTGTTACACAGCGATGCTGACCTCCCGCACACTCCTCTCGGTCTGTTACACAGCGATACTGACCATCTGCACACTCCGTCCAGTCTGTTACACAGCGATGCTGACCTCCCGTACACTCCTCCCGGTCTGTTACACAGCGACACTGACCTCCCGCACACTCCCCCCGGTCTGTTGCACAGCGATACTGACCTCCCGTACACTCCTCACATTCTGTTACACAGCGATGCTGACCTCCCGCACACTCCTCCCGGTCTGTTACACAGCGATACTGACCTCCCGTACACTTCTCCCGGTCTGTTACACAGCGATGCTGACCTCCCGCACACTCCCCCCGGTCTGTTACACAGCGATACTGACCTCCCGCACACTCCTCACATTCTGTTACACAGCAATGCTGACCTCCCGCACACTCCTCCCGGTCTGTTACACAGCGATACTGACCTCCCGTACACTTCTCCCGGTCTGTTACACAGCGATGCTGACCTCCCGTACACTCCTCCCCGTCTGTTACACAGGGATACTGACCTCCCGCACACTCCTTCCAGTCTGTTACACAGCGATGCTGACCTCCAATACACTCCTCCCGGTCTTTTACGCAGCGATACTGACCTCCCGTACACTCCTCAGGGCCTGTTACACAGCGATGCTGACCTCCCGCACACTCCCCCCGGTCTGTTACACAGCGATACTGACCTCCCGTACACTCCTCACATTCTGTTACACAGCAATGCTGACCTCCCGCACACTCCTCCCGGTCTGTTACACAGCGATACTGACCTCCCGTACACTTCTCCCGGTCTGTTACACAGCGATGCTGACCTCCCGTACACTCCTCCCCGTCTGTTACACAGGGATACTGACCTCCCGCACACTCCTCCCAGTCTGTTACACAGCGATACTGACCTCCCGTACCACTCCTCCCAGTCTGTTACACAGCAATGCTGACCTGCTGCACTCTCCTACCGGTCTGTTACACAGCGACACTGACCTCCCGCACACTCCCCCCGGTCTGTTACACAGCGATACTGACCTCCCGTACACTCCTCACATTCTGTTACACAGCGATGCTGACCTCCCGCACACTCCTCCCGGTCTGTTACACAGCGATACTGACCTCCCGTACACTTCTCCCGGTCTGTTACACAGCGATGCTGACCTCCCGCACACTCCCCCCGGTCTGTTACACAGCGATACTGACCTCCCGTACACTCCTCACATTCTGTTACACAGCAATGCTGACCTCCCGCACACTCCTCCCGGTCTGTTACACAGCGATACTGACCTCCCATACACTTCTCCCGGTCTGTTACACAGCGATGCTGACCTCCCGTACACTCCTCCCCGTCTGTTACACAGGGATACTGACCTCCCGCACACTCCTTCCAGTCTGTTACACAGCGATGCTGACCTCCAATACACTCCTCCCGGTCTGTTACGCAGCGATACTGACCTCCCGTACACTCCTCAGGGCCTGTTACACAGCAATGCTGACCTCCCGCACATTCCTCCCGGTCTGTTACACAGCGATACTGACCTCCCGTACACTCCTCCCAGTCTGTTACATAGCGATGCTGACCTCCCGTACACTCCTCCCAGTCTGTTACACAGCGATGCTGACCTCCCGCACATTTCTCCCGGTCTGTTACACAGCGATACTGACCTCCCGTACACTCCTCAGGGCCTGTTACACACGGATACTGACCTCCCGCACATTCCTCCCAGTCTGTTACACAGCGATGCTGACCTGCTGCACTCTCCAACCGGTCTGTTACACAGCGATACTGACCTCCCGCACATTCCTCCCGGTCTGTTACACACCGAAGCTAACCTGTCGCACACTCCGCCCAGTCTGTTACACAGCGATGCTGACCTCCCGCACACTCCTCCCAGTCTGTTACACAGCGATACTGACCTCCCGTACCACTCCTCCCAGTCTGTTACACAGCAATGCTGACCTGCTGCACTCTCCTACCGGTCTGTTACACAGCGACACTGACCTCCCGCACACTCCCCCCGGTCTGTTACACAGCGATACTGACCACCCGTACACTCCTCACATTCTGTTACACAGCGATGCTGACCTCCCGCACACTCCTCCCGGTCTGTTACACAGCGATACTGACCTCCCGTACACTTCTCCCAGTCTGTTACACAGCGATGCTGACCTCCCGTACACTCCTCCCAGTCCGTTACACAGCGATACTGACCTGCTACACACCTCTCCCAGTCTGTTATACAGTGATACTAACCTGCTGCACACACCTCACCGTCTGTTACACAGCGATACTGACCATCCGCATACTCCACTCAGTCTGTTACACAGCGATGCTGACCTCCCGCACACTCTTCCCGGTCTGTAACACAGCGATGCTGACCTCCCGTACACTCCTCCCGGTCTGTCACACAGCGAAACTAACCTCCCGCACATTACTCCCGGTCTGTTACACAGCAATACTGACCGGCTGCATACTCCTCCCAGTCTGTTACAGTGATATTGACTCATTGTACACTCCTCCCGGTCTGTTACACAGTGACACTGACCTCCTGTACACTCCTCCCAGTCTGTTACACAGCGATACTGACCTCCCAAACACTCCCCCCAGTCTGTTACACAGCGATACTGACCTCCCGCACACACCTCCCAGTCAGTTTCACAGTGATACCGACCTCCCGCACACACCTCCCAGTCTGTTACACAGCGATAATGACCTCCCATACACTCCTCCCCGTCTGTTACACAGCGATAATGACCTCCCGTACACTCCTCCCGGTAAGTTACACACCAATGCTGACCTCCTGTACACTCCTCCCGGTATGTTACAAAGCGATGCTGACTTCCCGTACACTCCTCCCGGTCTGTTACACAGTAACACTGCCCTCCTGTACACTCCTCCCAGTCTGTTATACAGTGATACTGACCTGCTGCTCACTCCTCCCAGTCTGTTATAAAGTGATACTGACCTGCTGCACACTCCGCCCAGTCTGTTACACAGCGATGCTGACCTCCCGTACACTCCTCCCAGTCTGTTACACAGCGATACTGACCTGCTACACACCTCTCCCAGTCTGTTATACAGTGATACTAACCTGCTGCACACTCCTCACGGTCTGTTACACAGCGATACTGACCTCCTGTACACTCCTCCCGGTCTGTTACACAGCGATGCTGACCTCCTGTACACTCCTCCCGGTCTGTTACACAGCGATGCTGACCTCCTGTACATTTCTCCCGGTCTGTTACACACCGATGCTGACCTCCTGTACACTCCTCCCGGTATGTTACACAGCGATGCTGACCTCCTGTACGCTCCACCCGGTCTGTTACACAGCGATGCTGACCTCCCGCACATTCCTCCCGGTGTGTTACACAGCGATACTGACCGGCTGCACACTCCTCCCAGTCTGTTACAGTGATACTGACTCATTGTACACTCCTTCCAGTCAGTTACACAGTGACACTGACCTCCCGTACACTCCTCCCCGTCTGTTACACAGCGATACTGACCTCCCGTACACTCCTCCCGGTCTGTTACACAGCGATACTGACCTCCCGTTCACTCCTCCCGGTCTGTTACACAGCGAAGCTGACCTCCCGCACACTCCTCCCGGTCTGTTACACTGCGATACTGACGTCCCGTACACTCCTCCCGGTGTTTTACACAGCGATACTCACCTCCCGCGTACTCCTCCCAGTCTGTTACACAGCGATACTGACCGCCCGTACACTCCTTCCAGTCTGCGACACAGCCACACTGACCAGCTGCACACTCCTCCCGGTCTGTTACACTGCGATACTGAATTCCCGTACACTCCTCCCGGTCTGTTACACAGCGATACTGACCTGCTGCACACTCCTCCCAGTCTGTTACACAGCGACACTGACCTCCTGTACACTCCTCCCAGTCTGTTGCACAGCGATACTGACCTGCTGCACACTCCTCCCAATCTGTTGCACTGCGATACTAACCTGCTGCATACTCCTCCCAGTCTGTTATACAGTGATACTGACCTGCTGCACACTCCTTCCAGTCTGTTACACAGTGATACTGACCTGCTGCTCACTCCTCCCAGTCTGTTATACAGTGATACTGACTCATTGCACACTCCTCCCAGTGTGTTACACAGTAACACTGCCCTCCTGTACACTCTTCCCATTCTGTTACCCAGCGATATTGACCTCCTGTACACTCCTCCCAGTCTATTACACAGCGATACTGACCATCCGCATACTCTACCCAGTCTGTTACACAGCGATGCTGACCTCCCGCACACTCCTCTCGGTCTGTTACACAGCGATACTGACCATCTGCACACTCCGTCCAGTCTGTTACACAGCGATGCTGACCTCCCGTACACTCCTCCCGGTCTGTTACACAGCGACACTGACCTCCCGCACACTCCCCCCGGTCTGTTGCACAGCGATACTGACCTCCCGTACACTCCTCACATTCTGTTACACAGCGATGCTGACCTCCCGCACACTCCTCCCGGTCTGTTACACAGCGATACTGACCTCCCGTACACTTCTCCCGGTCTGTTACACAGCGATGCTGACCTCCCGCACACTCCCCCCGGTCTGTTACACAGCGATACTGACCTCCCGCACACTCCTCACATTCTGTTACACAGCAATGCTGACCTCCCGCACACTCCTCCCGGTCTGTTACACAGCGATACTGACCTCCCGTACACTTCTCCCGGTCTGTTACACAGCGATGCTGACCTCCCGTACACTCCTCCCCGTCTGTTACACAGGGATACTGACCTCCCGCACACTCCTTCCAGTCTGTTACACAGCGATGCTGACCTCCAATACACTCCTCCCGGTCTTTTACGCAGCGATACTGACCTCCCGTACACTCCTCAGGGCCTGTTACACAGCGATGCTGACCTCCCGCACACTCCCCCCGGTCTGTTACACAGCGATACTGACCTCCCGTACACTCCTCACATTCTGTTACACAGCAATGCTGACCTCCCGCACACTCCTCCCGGTCTGTTACACAGCGATACTGACCTCCCGTACACTTCTCCCGGTCTGTTACACAGCGATGCTGACCTCCCGTACACTCCTCCCCGTCTGTTACACAGGGATACTGACCTCCCGCACACTCCTCCCAGTCTGTTACACAGCGATACTGACCTCCCGTACCACTCCTCCCAGTCTGTTACACAGCAATGCTGACCTGCTGCACTCTCCTACCGGTCTGTTACACAGCGACACTGACCTCCCGCACACTCCCCCCGGTCTGTTACACAGCGATACTGACCTCCCGTACACTCCTCACATTCTGTTACACAGCGATGCTGACCTCCCGCACACTCCTCCCGGTCTGTTACACAGCGATACTGACCTCCCGTACACTTCTCCCGGTCTGTTACACAGCGATGCTGACCTCCCGCACACTCCCCCCGGTCTGTTACACAGCGATACTGACCTCCCGTACACTCCTCACATTCTGTTACACAGCAATGCTGACCTCCCGCACACTCCTCCCGGTCTGTTACACAGCGATACTGACCTCCCATACACTTCTCCCGGTCTGTTACACAGCGATGCTGACCTCCCGTACACTCCTCCCCGTCTGTTACACAGGGATACTGACCTCCCGCACACTCCTTCCAGTCTGTTACACAGCGATGCTGACCTCCAATACACTCCTCCCGGTCTGTTACGCAGCGATACTGACCTCCCGTACACTCCTCAGGGCCTGTTACACAGCAATGCTGACCTCCCGCACATTCCTCCCGGTCTGTTACACAGCGATACTGACCTCCCGTACACTCCTCCCAGTCTGTTACATAGCGATGCTGACCTCCCGTACACTCCTCCCAGTCTGTTACACAGCGATGCTGACCTCCCGCACATTTCTCCCGGTCTGTTACACAGCGATGCTGTCCTCCTGTACACTCTTCCCGGTCTGTTACACAGCGATACTGACCTCCCGTACACTCCTCAGGGCCTGTTACACACGGATACTGACCTCCCGCACATTCCTCCCAGTCTGTTACACAGCGATGCTGACCTGCTGCACTCTCCAACCGGTCTGTTACACAGCGATACTGACCTCCCGCACATTCCTCCCGGTCTGTTACACACCGAAGCTAACCTGTCGCACACTCCGCCCAGTCTGTTACACAGCGATGCTGACCTCCCGCACACTCCTCCCAGTCTGTTACACAGCGATACTGACCTTCCGTACCAGTCCTCCCAGTCTGTTACACAGCAATGCTGACCTGCTGCACTCTCCTACCGGTCTGTTACACAGCGATACTGACCTCCCGTACACTCCTCACATTCTGTTACACAGCGATGCTGACCTCCCGCACACTCCTCCCGGTCTGTTACACAGCGATACTGACCTCCCGTACACTTCTCCCGGTCTGTTACACAGCGATGCTGACCTCCCGCACACTCCTCCCAGTCTGTTACACAGCGATACTGACCTCCCGTACCACTCCTCCCAGTCTGTTACACAGCAATGCTGACCTGCTGCACACTCCCCCCGGTCTGTTACACAGCGATACTGTCCTCCCGTACACTCCTCACATTCTGTTACACAGCGATGCTGACCTCCCGCACACTCCTACCGGTCTGTTACACAGCGATACTGACCTCCCGTACACTTCTCCCGGTCTGTTACACAGCGATGCTGACCTCCCGCACACTCCCCCCGGTCTGTTACACAGCGATACTGACCTCCCGTACACTCCTCACGGTCTGTTACACAGCGATACTGACCTCCCGCACACTCCTCCCAGTCTGTTACACAGCGATGCTGACCTCCCGCACATTTCTCCCGGTCTGTTACACAGCGATGCTGTCCTCCTGTACACTCTTCCCGGTCTGTTACACAGCGATACTGACCTCCCGTACACTCCTCAGGGCCTGTTACACACGGATACTGACCTCCCGCACATTCCTCCCAGTCTGTTACACAGCGATGCTGACCTGCTGCACTCTCCAACCGGTCTGTTACACAGCGATACTGACCTCCCGCACATTCCTCCCGGTCTGTTACACACCGAAGCTAACCTGTCGCACACTCCGCCCAGTCTGTTACACAGCGATGCTGACCTCCCGCACACTCCTCCCAGTCTGTTACACAGCGATACTGACCTCCCGTACCACTCCTCCCAGTCTGTTACACAGCAATGCTGACCTGCTGCACTCTCCTACCGGTCTGTTACACAGCGACACTGACCTCCCGCACACTCCCCCCGGTCTGTTACACAGCGATACTGACCACCCGTACACTCCTCACATTCTGTTACACAGCGATGCTGACCTCCCGCACACTCCTCCCGGTCTGTTACACAGCGATACTGACCTCCCGTACACTTCTCCCAGTCTGTTACACAGCGATGCTGACCTGCTACACACCTCTCCCAGTCTGTTATATAGTGATACTAACCTGCTGCACACTCCTCACCGTCTGTTACACAGCGATACTGACCATCCGCATACTCCACTCAGTCTGTTACACAGCGATGCTGACCTCCCGCACACTCTTCCCGGTCTGTAACACAGCGATGCTGACCTCCCGTACACTCCTCCCGGTCTGTCACACAGCGAAACTAACCTCCCGCACATTACTCCCGGTCTGTTACACAGCAATACTGACCGGCTGCATACTCCTCCCAGTCTGTTACAGTGATATTGACTCATTGTACACTCCTCCCGGTCTGTTACACAGTGACACTGACCTCCTGTACACTCCTCCCAGTCTGTTACACAGCGATACTGACCTCCCAAACACTCCCCCCAGTCTGTTACACAGCGATACTGACCTCCCGCACACACCTCCCAGTCAGTTTCACAGTGATACCGACCTCCCGCACACACCTCCCAGTCAGTTTCACAGTGATACCGACCTCCCGCACACACCTCCCAGTCTGTTACACAGCGATAATGACCTCCCATACACTCCTCCCGGTAAGTTACACACCAATGCTGACCTCCTGTACACTCCTCCCGGTATGTTACAAAGCGATGCTGACTTCCCGTACACTCCTCCCGGTCTGTTACACAGTAACACTGCCCTCCTGTACACTCCTCCCAGTCTGTTATACAGTGATACTGACCTGCTGCACACTCCTCCCAGTCTGTTACACAGTGATACTGACCTGCTGCTCACTCCTCCCAGTCTGTTATAAAGTGATACTGACCTGCTGCACACTCCGCCCAGTCTGTTACACAGCGATGCTGACCTCCCGTACACTCCTCCCAGTCTGTTACACAGCGATACTGACCTGCTACACACCTCTCCCAGTCTGTTATACAGTGATACTAACCTGCTGCACACTCCTCACGGTCTGTTACACAGCGATACTGACCATCCGCATACTCCACTCAGTCTGTTACACAGCAATGCTGACATCCTGTACACTCCTCCCAGTCTGTTACACAGCGATACTGACCATCTGCATACTCCACTCAGTCTGTTACACAGCAATGCTGACCTCCAATACACTCCTCCCGGTCAGTTACACACCGATGCTGACCTCCTGTACACTCCTCCCGGTCTGTTACACAGCGATGCTGACCTCCTGTACATTGCTCCCGGTCTGTTACACACCGATGCTGACCTCCTGTACACTCCTCCCGGTATGTTACACAGCGATGCTGACCTCCCGTACGCTCCACCCGGTCTGTTACACAGCGATGCTGACCTCCCGCACATTCCTCCCGGTGTGTTACACAGCGATACTGACCGGCTGCACACTCCTCCCAGTCTGTTACAGTGATACTGACTCATTGTACACTCCTTCCAGTCAGTTACACAGTGACACTGACCTCCCGTACACTCCTCCCCGTCTGTTACACAGCGATACTGACCTCCCGTACACTCCTCCCGGTCTGTTACACAGCGATACTGACCTCCCGTTCACTCCTCCCGGTCTGTTACACAGCGAAGCTGACCTCCCGCACACTCCTCCCGGTCTGTTACACTGCGATACTGACGTCCCGTACACTCCTCCTGGTGTTTTACACAGCGATACTCACCTCCCGCGTACTCCTCCCAGTCTGTTACACAGCGATACTGACCGCCCGTACACTCCTTCCAGTCTGCGACACAGCCACACTGACCAGCTGCACACTCCTCCCGGTCTGTTACACTGCGATACTGAATTCCCGTACACTCCTCCCGGTCTGTTACACAGCGACACTGACCTCCTGTACACTCCTCCCAGTCTGTTGCACAGCGATACTGACCTGCTGCACACTCCTCCCAATCTGTTGCACTGCGATACTAACCTGCTGCATACTCCTCCCAGTCTGTTATACAGTGATACTGACCTGCTGCACACTCCTCCCAGTCTGTTACACAGTGATACTGACCTGCTGCTCACTCCTCCCAGTCTGTTATAAAGTGATACTGACCTGCTGCACACTCCGCCCAGTCTGTTACACAGCGATGCTGACCTCCCGTACACTCCTCCCAGTCTGTTACACAGCGATACTGACCTGCTACACACCTCTCCCAGTCTGTTATACAGTGATACTAACCTGCTGCACACTCCTCACGGTCTGTTACACAGCGATACTGACCATCCGCATACTCCACTCAGTCTGTTACACAGCAATGCTGACATCCTGTACACTCCTCCCAGTCTGTTACACAGCGATACTGACCATCTGCATACTCCACTCAGTCTGTTACACAGCAATGCTGACCTCCAATACACTCCTCCCGGTCAGTTACACACCGATGCTGACCTCCTGTACACTCCTCCCGGTCTGTTACACAGCGATGCTGACCTCCTGTACATTGCTCCCGGTCTGTTACACACCGATGCTGACCTCCTGTACACTCCTCCCGGTATGTTACACAGCGATGCTGACCTCCCGTACGCTCCACCCGGTCTGTTACACAGCGATGCTGACCTCCCGCACATTCCTCCCGGTGTGTTACACAGCGATACTGACCGGCTGCACACTCCTCCCAGTCTGTTACAGTGATACTGACTCATTGTACACTCCTTCCAGTCAGTTACACAGTGACACTGACCTCCCGTACACTCCTCCCCGTCTGTTACACAGCGATACTGACCTCCCGTACACTCCTCCCGGTCTGTTACACAGCGATACTGACCTCCCGTTCACTCCTCCCGGTCTGTTACACAGCGAAGCTGACCTCCCGCACACTCCTCCCGGTCTGTTACACTGCGATACTGACGTCCCGTACACTCCTCCTGGTGTTTTACACAGCGATACTCACCTCCCGCGTACTCCTCCCAGTCTGTTACACAGCGATACTGACCGCCCGTACACTCCTTCCAGTCTGCGACACAGCCACACTGACCAGCTGCACACTCCTCCCGGTCTGTTACACTGCGATACTGAATTCCCGTACACTCCTCCCGGTCTGTTACACAGCGACACTGACCTCCTGTACACTCCTCCCAGTCTGTTGCACAGCGATACTGACCTGCTGCACACTCCTCCCAATCTGTTGCACTGCGATACTAACCTGCTGCATACTCCTCCCAGTCTGTTATACAGTGATACTGACCTGCTGCACACTCCTTCCAGTCTGTTACACAGTGATACTGACCTGCTGCTCACTCCTCCCAGTCTGTTATACAGTGATACTGACTCATTGCACACTCCTCCCAGTGTGTTACACAGTAACACTGCCCTCCTGTACACTCTTCCCATTCTGTTACCCAGCGATATTGACCTCCTGTACACTCCTCCCAGTCTATTACACAGCGATACTGACCATCCGCATACTCTACCCAGTCTGTTACACAGCGATGCTGACCTCCCGCACACTCCTCTCGGTCTGTTACACAGCGATACTGACCATCTGCACACTCCGTCCAGTCTGTTACACAGCGATGCTGACCTCCCGTACACTCCTCCCGGTCTGTTACACAGCGATACCGACCTCCTGCCCACTCCTCCCGGTCTGTTGCACAGCGATACTGACCTCCCGCACATTCCTCCCAGTCTGTTACACAGCGATACTGACCTCCCGTACACTCCTCCCGGTCTGTTACACAGCGATACTGACCTCCCGCACACTCCTCCCGGTCTGTTACACAGCGATGCTGACCTCCCGTACGCTACTCCCGGTAAGTTACAGAGCGATGGTGTCGTCCCGCACACTCCTCCCGGTCTGTTACACTGCGATACTGACGTCCCGTACACTCCTCCCGGTGTTTTACACAGCGATACTCACCTCCCGCGTACTCCTCCCAGTCTGTTACACAGCGATACTGACCGCCCGTACACTCCTTCCAGTCTGCGACACAGCCACACTGACCAGCTGCACACTCCTCCCGGTCTGTTACACTGCGATACTGAATTCCCGTACACTCCTCCCGGTCTGTTACACAGCGATACTGACCTGCTGCACACTCCTCCCAGTCTGTTACACAGCGACACTGACCTCCTGTACACTCCTCCCAGTCTGTTGCACAGCGATACTGACCTGCTGCACACTCCTCCCAATCTGTTGCACTGCGATACTAACCTGCTGCATACTCCTCCCAGTCTGTTATACAGTGATACTGACCTGCTGCACACTCCTTCCAGTCTGTTACACAGTGATACTGACCTGCTGCTCACTCCTCCCAGTCTGTTATACAGTGATACTGACTCATTGCACACTCCTCCCAGTGTGTTACACAGTAACACTGCCCTCCTGTACACTCTTCCCATTCTGTTACCCAGCGATATTGACCTCCTGTACACTCCTCCCAGTCTATTACACAGCGATACTGACCATCCGCATACTCTACCCAGTCTGTTACACAGCGATGCTGACCTCCCGCACACTCCTCTCGGTCTGTTACACAGCGATACTGACCATCTGCACACTCCGTCCAGTCTGTTACACAGCGATGCTGACCTCCCGTACACTCCTCCCGGTCTGTTACACAGCGATACCGACCTCCTGCCCACTCCTCCCGGTCTGTTGCACAGCGATACTGACCTCCCGCACATTCCTCCCAGTCTGTTACACAGCGATACTGACCTCCCGTCCACTCCTCCCGGTCTGTTACACAGCGATACTGACCTCCCGCACACTCCTCCCGGTCTGTTACACAGCGATGCTGACCTCCCGTACGCTACTCCCGGTAAGTTACAGAGCGATGGTGTCGTCCCGTACACTCCTCCCGGTCTGTTACACAGCGATGCTGACCTCCCATACACTCCTCCCGGTCTGTTACACAGCGATGCTGACCTCCCGTACACTCCTCCCGATATGTTACACAGTGATGCTGACCTCCCGTAAACTCCTCCCGGTCTGTTATACAGCAATGCTGACCTCCCGTACACTCCTCCCGGTCTGTTTCACAGCGATGCTGACCTCCCGTACACTCCTCCCGGTATGTTACACAGCGATACTGACCATCCGCACACTCCGCCCAGTCTGTTACACAAGCGATGCTGACCTCCTGTACACGCCTCCCGGTCTGTTACACAGCGATGCTGACCTCCCGTACGCTACTCCTGGTAAGTTACACAGCGATGCTGACCTCCCGTACACTCCTCCCGGTCTGTTACACAGCGATGCTGACCTCCCGTACACTCCTCCCGGTATGTTACACACCGATGCTGACCTCCCGTACACTCCTCCCGGTCTGTTACACAGCGATACTGACCTCCTGTACATTCCTCCCGGTCTGTTACACAACGATGCTGACCTCCCGTACGCTCCACCCGGTCTGTTACACAGCGATGCTGACCTCCCGCACATTCCTCCCGGTCTGTTACACAGCGATACTGACCGGCTGCACACTCCTCCCAGTCTGTTACAGTGATACTGACTCATTGCACACTCCTTCCAGTCTGTTACACAGTGACACTGACCTCCCGTACACTCCTCCCCGTCTGTTACACAGCGATACTGACCTCCCGTACACTCCTCCCGGTCTGTTACACAGCGATACTGACCTCCCGTACACTCCTCCCGGTGTGTTACACAGCGATACTCACCTCCCGCACACTCCTCCCAGTCTGTTACACAGCAATACTGACCTCCCGAGCACTCCTTCCAGTCTGCGACACAGCCACACTAACCAGCTGAACACTCCTGCCGGTCTGTTACACTGCGATACTGAACTCCCGTACACTCCTCTCGGTCTGTTACACAGCGATACTGACCTGCTGCACACTCCTCCCAGTCTGTTACACAGCAATACTGACCTGCTGCACACTCCTCCCAGTGTGTTACACAGCGACACTGACCTCCTGCACACCCCTCCCGGTCTGTTACACAGCGATACTGACCTGCTGCACACTCCTCTCAGTCTGTTACACAGCGACACTGACCTGCTGCACACTCCTCCCAGTCTGTTACACAGCGACACTGACCTGCTGCACACTCTTCTCAGTCCAAAGCATAACCCCCCCACCAAGCTTATTTGCTCCTTAAGTGGCTTAGTTGCCTGCTAACTGCTGACAGGCACAGTCTTTATCTGGCAGCTGAACCACTTCTTAAAATATATGTATATATTTAAGCACTTATTTTGAGACTTTCTCAAAATTCTATTTTTTAGCTTTTGGAGGGTAATTTTTCATTCTCCTTAACTCATTCATTATGTGATGCAGTCACTACTAAGTTTCGTTTTTGTATTTACATATGGGCTGTTCAGACACGCACAGAAACTGATTTGGAGGAATGTAACAATATTATCAGTCACAATTCTGTATTAAATGTAAAGCCACAACACATAAGGAAGGCATTAGTTTCTTTGATACAACAGTACAAGACAACAAGGATCAGTCAGCAATACAAGTTCAAGATAACTTTATACATGTGTCTACATACAAAAAGCCATCACCTGAAGCAGACCTTTGACAGATTGGTGAGGTCATGGCTACTGTGTTTCCTTCACATATGCACAAACCTGGAACATTTTAACCAGGCAGTTTTTACCCTTTCTACTGGATTTTAGATTTCAATCTCATATTTAAATTTAGCAATTACCAGACTTTTCATTACTGTAGAATCCAAACACTTTTTGTTAAGGATATTAGCTCTTGAACCTAATATTTAAGCTTCATAGCTATTTAAACTAAAAATTCCACATTGATTTGCAAAGACTGAATTAATTTAGTGACTTAAAGTTTTCTTGGATCCTAGTTAGCTATGTATTCATTCATTGACAGGTTTAATACTGTTTGTCTCCAAGCCTATCTCCTCTTGCAGCCTCTTTTGTCCCCATACCCATCTTGCAGTTGCCACCTTGGTTAAAGGCAAACCCTGAGCCCTGGCTTGGCTAAAGATAGTGCCTGGGCCAGGACTCAGCTCAAGGCAGTCCCGGCAAATACTATCACTTACTTATGAAACTGTTGGTTGCTTCTCCATTTGCAAGTTGTGTCTCTCCCATGTTTATTGTTAGTAAGCACTGGAGAGACTGGCCAGTGATAGCAGCATCTCACCATTTCCTTCCATTCGATTTCTCAGGACATTATTTCTCTGAATGGTTAATCCTGTGAGTGGATTTTCCCAGGCTTTTGCAGGTGGATTCACCCACAGCCTCCATGTATTTTGAGTGTTGAAGACCTCATATTAATTTTAGGGTGCAAAATCAGCTACCATAAGTTAAATTTTCCTCAAGTATATCTACTTATAGATAAAAATACATTAGACAAAAAAATTTAATAAAATACTTTGGCGTTCCTGAAGTGAATCTTTGTAATAATGCTTTCACATGCTCTGAGTGATTAAAACATCTTCTTTCAATATTTACCTTCAATTCTTTACTAATTTTCTTCTTCCTCACTATTAGCATTTTATTAATCGCTTCTTGGTTATCTTCTGCTTTGCTGTTCACTATTCTTATTGTGTAAATCCTTTTAATTTGCTCTCTGATTATGTTCTAACAAAATGTTTACTATATCACAAACATTCAACTGACAGTTTCTCTTGCACCTCATTTTCTTTACAAGTGACAATAAAGCTCATTCTAAGCCTGTTCACAATCATTGCTCGTCAGCTCCAATACCCACTGGTCTCCTACTGGAGTGCCAGAGACCATCTCTATCAATTTTAAATCAATGGTTCACCACTGTAATTCCTTAAAGAGGTGGAACTACAACAATTAGCATGCAACATTATTGTGCATTTTTAAAAAAGATTAATGTGCAATGATCTATTTTGGAGCTGCCCTGATGTTCCTTCTAGAAGTAGGACCACACAGCTGGCTCACGAAAGATTAACCTGGAAGTGAGGTCAGTCTCTGTATAACAAGTACTGACTCCTCCCACTTTTTCACATCCACCCATTGTTGAGCTCAAAATCAGGCAAGGAAACATCAACTGTATCTGACTGAAAGCCATATGGGTGTGCTGCTGCAAAGCACAGTAGGTATTCTGGAATCTCTGAGGAAGACTGCTGTAAACAACAGAACTGGACTGCAGGCTCTGCAGTATCAGTAAGTGAGATTATGGGAGATCGTCTCATTACTGTTCTGAAATAAGAACTGATTAAAGGCACTGAAACAGATTGATGAGCCCCAGCATGTAGTGACTAATGGAAGCACATTGGCAAGCTTGGTTGAAAATGCCATTATTAGTTTTTAAATTAATAGGATAACACCTCATATTTTACAGACACAGTACATGAATGTGACATTCACACAGGCTCCAACATGCTCATATTTGAAAAAAACCCAATTGTAACTGTGAAAAGAACTTTAGAGATGAAATTTGTTTAAAACTTATATAATAATGGTTGAAACTGGTAGGGTTAATGTTCAGATGGATAAACATAAAATAATCAACACAGTACACAGTACAACTAATACATATTGATAAAAAGTGTGCTGCTTACCTCGGTGATGCAAAATTCCATTTCCATCTGCAAAAATAACCTGCATATTGATAAATAATGATAATGAAATAGATTGACACAGCACTGCTGCAAGAGGTAAGCTTGAAATAAGATAATTTTAAAATATACTTGACTTGTGAGCTTCAATATGTTTAACAAGAATTAATGTTGCACATTTAAACTCCTTATTAAACAGTTCGTTACCCTGTTTGGATCAAATTCTTTTACAGAAGAAGACTTCTATCATTTGTCATAATTTGATTACATGAAAATTTCAAGCCTTGTACCACTGTATTGTAATATATGTAATAATAATGATTTTTCCTGTGATACATATTATGAAGAATGTGGTAATATTCAGGTCTTCTCTCAGGGTTCACAGACTGTCAGGTCATATGTCATACAATCAATAATCGCCTTCTGTCACTTGCCCTTCCTTTCATCTTCAAACGGTACCATAAAACATCCGTATCAAACAAATAGATTTTGGACGACCCTACATTACCCAGAAAATGAATTCCAACCTTAAAAAAAGTCACATTTATTATAACTAATAACACACACCTTGAGGTGACTTTAAGGCACAAATATAATTTCAGGCTTCAAATGACATTCATAAACTGCTCAAGCTTTCATGCTGTGGTTTATCATAGTGTTAACCCTTCAAGTTCCTTACAGTCTTTGGATTCATTTTTCCATTATTTCCTACCTAATTTCTATTCATAAACATTGATCAGGTTAGAGTTTCACTTGTCATGATTTGTGTTCAGTTTGCTTTCGAGTAACTGTATCATTAATTTAGGAGGATTCTTATTTCATCCAATGATTCCAAGACTGTTGCCAGTCTGTAAGATAACACACTGGAGCCCCTTGTCAGTAAGGCCGTAATGCACAGATTAATTAAAAGCTATTTTAAAAAGTAGCCAGGTGCCATCACTATTGCCATTCAGGAAGCTGAAAAGAACGATGCTACTAAAATATCGTTCACAACAAATGACACGTTTACAAACAGGAACATGTGCTGGGGAATTATGCAAACCTAACTCCTAATTATTAAGCAAACTGACATATGTAATTCTGACATTTGGAAAGATGATTTAGAAGGAATACTTTCCTGAAATTGACAAGAGAAAAATGATATTTTCCTGAACAACGTTTGAATTCCATGTAGAAGAAAAGAATTTGTGTTTTTTCTAAATGGTTGAGGACTTACAGATCATTAAAGTGAAATAATTCAAATTGGTTATTTTTGTTTTGAAAATTATTATTTTGATTACTGTGGCTACTGCATCAAAATACATTGAATACACCAGTCATCTTAAAAATCACATGATACAGCTTCAGCATCTTGGATATCGTGTTCATGCAGACACTTTAATCAATAATATTCACACATTTGTGAGAATCACTTGTATTTTTACCTGAGGAAGAAGATTGGGGTCCTTCTGTTGTAGTCTTCTCAAAGCTTCTTCCAGGAAAGGTGTCTCCCGAAATGCCAGAAAGCCTGGGATGTAAGGAGCAGTCAGACAAACCATCTGGCATTCCTCATAGATAACCTGAGCACAGAAAAAATAAATAAAAATGGAAATAATAATGATGATTATTGAATGTATGAGTCCAGGTAATACTTGGTGCATTTTATTCAAAATATATATATATAATCATATTATTCTTCAGGTGGACCATTTGAAAATGTGGTCAGCAGCCAAACAGCTGTCTGTCTATGATAACTCTCAGCTTTCAAATTACTGATGTCTTTTGTATTTTTTCCATTTCCATTTAAAAATTAGTTCACTTCTGTACCAAGCAGCAACACTAGGGGAAGACTGCATACACTTTGTTTTTATTCATTCAGGAGATGTGGGCTTTGCTTGCCATTTATTACCCATCCCTAATTACCCTTGAGAAGGTGGTATTGAGCTGGGGGGGGTGCAGAATCCCAGGAATTTGACCCAGTTAAGAGTGGAAGAATGTTGATACTTTTCCAAGTCAAGATGATGAATGGTTTAAAGAGGAAATCGCAGGTGGTGGTACTTCCATTACAACTGCTGCTCTAGTCTTTCTAGATGGCAGTGACCGTGTGCTTGGAAGGTGCTCTCTAAGGAGCCTTGGTAAACTGCTGCAGTGCATCTTGTAGAAGATACAGAGTGTTGCTACTGTGTGTTAGTGTCAATCAAGCAGGCTGCTTTATCCGGGATGATGACAAGCTTCTTGAGTGTTTGACCTGAATTCATGCGTGCAAGTGGGGAGTATTCGATCATGCAGATGGAGAACAGGCTTTGGAGTCAGGAGGTGAGTTACTTACTGTTCGATTCTTTATAAAAGTAGTTCAGTTCAATTTCTGGTCAATGGCGATTTGCAGGATACCTGGAATGCTACAAAGTGTATGATATAGCTGTATACAATCCATTCAAGTTGCTTTGGATATGCCATTCATGCTAGAGTTTCAGTTTTTAATTCCCACAGGATGCTGTGGGTACCTTTCAATACTGTATCAACATGGTAGTTTGAAAAATAAAACGTTTTGCTGTGGTTTGATGAAATCTTTAAAATCCATTCTTAAGAGTTGGCCTTGTTAAAAAGTGAAACAACAAACACTTTGAAATCAGAAATAAGAACAGAAGAAACTGGAAATATGCAATGAATCACTTAGTATCTGTAAAGGGAAAGATTATCAAGCTTGGTTATGAATCTTTCATTAATCGTTACAAGCTGTCCTTTCTCTTCAAATATGTTAACTGCTTTTGTTTTTGAGTTTATAAGCAATCAACAATTTAAAAACTACAAAGTGGTAACTTTGCTGGAGAAGTGGTAGAAATATTTAGTGAACGCTTGCTTAGAATCAACACTGAATTTGACCAATGATTAGCATAAATATTTTGTAAACTGAAATATTTGCAAATAGAGATCAGTGTTTAGAATTACTGCAGTTGAACCAGTGAGTGAAATTGTAATGGTAGTTTCTATGGAGATTGGTTAGAGAAACACTGAAAATGTATGAATCGTTCAACATTTGTACATTTGGAACCATCTGCTAATGGCTAATATAATTCGTTGACAAGATGAAGATTTAAAAATTTCAAAGAATAGCAATGAGAAACAAACAATAAAAGAAGAAACAAAATATAAATGTTTCAAGTTACTGTATTATGATATGATCATACTAGGACAATTTGCAAGTGTTGACACTACTGATCTCTCTAAGATAGAGAGCTCATTTTTTCTGACAATTATTCAACAATACTAATATGTAGAGACAGTAATTAGTAATTATTGTTAGTAGACAACTGTGTTGGAGGCTCGGCTTACATCTGAATCTTTGAAATATTTTCTTTCCCATGAAACAACACATTTATTTTTAACATTTTTGCTTAAAACTGTTGCCTGTATATGTACCACTTTTAAAATCTGGTTTAATTTTATCTTTATGATTTTCTATTTTCGATCAAGAATGTGAAGCATTGTCATACATTTCACTTTCAGATCATCAACCTCATGTCTGAGATCTCCAAGAAGTTCAGTCCCCATTCTTTAAGCTACAGCTATTAAAATGTTCTTTTGGGGCTAAAACAATCTTTTGATTATTGCTGCTACAATAGACTGTTTGTATGTGCTAGTGCAGAATCAGGGCATGGCAATTTTGAAATGATGGCCTTTGCATAGCTAAACTAAAACTGTTTTGTGTCTGTTCAGTTGGAATTGATCATACAGATGTGCCTGATGAAAATTGCTTCCATTCTCTAGTGAGGTAAATATTGCAAATACTCCACCTTGTGGTCCTACATAAGACATCCACCATCTTCTCAACTGTGAAAGCTGCAAAGCTGTTTAAATGTACAATGCCACATTTCCTGTAATTAAGTGAGGTTTTAAAATTGGTCTTTTTCAGCTCAGGGTCACTGTTCTTCAGACTGGCAGAGTGCACTGTGTAGATGTCCTTTTTATTGCTCCATGTGCAAAAGCAGAGCTTTGAACTGTCTCAGCCCGATATCCAGTGGCTCTGTGAATCTCATTATTTCTATCCACCTTCAATACTTGCCTCAAAACCATGACCTTTGCTCTCAACTTCCCCTAAATCTTTTCCTCTCGTCTCACCATCTGCTTCCCCTCCGCTAGAGATACTATATAAAAGCATGTTTCTGTTGTACATTATTTTGTTTTACCAAAATGAAGCAGATTGTTCTCTGCACATCTTTGGTGTCACTTATTAATCTTGTATATCAATCACTTACAGTTGTTTCAAGTATCTGATTTTACCTTAAGATCTGGATAACTGAGAACTACTAATGAGGCACAAGCGTTGACTTCATCTCCCTTGATGTAAGATAAATCCACACCACCAATGCGTTCTAAACCTTCGAAGACTTCATTACTCTGCCAGTCCTCAGTGTCATGGTCAATCATTTGCTCTTTCAACTCCATCTGCTGCCTGTTCGAAGCAAGTCAAGGTCAGTATTTAAGCATTGCAGCAAACCATAAATAATCCATGATAACAAATTCAATGAAACATTAAAAGATGGATGTAGAAGCTTGCTAAAACTGGCAAGCCAATGTTGCCATTTGTCAATGCAGGCCAATGCAGAGGTGCTTGGTCTCTGTTCCTCGTGTACCTTTGTGGATTCATTTAATCAGATTTGGATACGCAGAGGAACAAATGTTCATAATGCAAGTTTTTCAATCCCTTTTTTCTGAACAGGCACTCCTCACTCACACAATGGAATAGTAAAGGCTTGGAAAAGTATCATTGAGCATTCATTGAGCAACTGTCCCAAGTGCATGCTGAAGTTTAAAAAAATGAAATGGTACAGCTGAGATCTATAAATTCATGCAAGTATACATACTTCTTCAATAGGAAAGTGCTGTTATATTTCAGGGTTTTTTTTACAAGATTGAGGCATTATTTTCTAATTTTTTCAGGCACGTTTCTGAAAGCTGGAACACTGCAGAATAAGAATGATATTCAGGAACAGCAAACATTAGGGAGTAGCAATAATGGGATGTATGTGACAAGAACCTTATTCAAGGGATTTGTGTTGAGAACTCGGTTAATTATTTAGATAACAGGATGGGAAGTAAGGATGTAAAATAGTAGAATGGTTAAATGATAAGTCTTGGTCTTCTAGTTAAGGTATTGCAGGTAACAGATAAATAAAATAACTCTCTGGCATTATAATACCAAATTGAAAAACTGTAGCATTACTAGGTTATTGTGATTTTGTGAAATTGCTGACACAGTAGAAAGTTCACCTCACCCACATCTTGCAGATGATTTACCATGCGGAATCCTCATATTTGGCAGGTTACTGCCTACTTTGGGCATTTGATCTTTGGTTTCTGGGGGATCCAAGGTTCATACTCTTACCAAGGGTACTAAACTTTACCCACCTCACAATTACCTAGAAGAGTAATCAGCCAAACAACTATTAAGAGAATCTGACTTTGCATATATCCACTAGTATAAGACATGTTGCCACTTCTCACATCCCCAGCTCAGTTTTCCTATATCCATCATCAATGTCCATTAGTGGCAATATCCAATGGGAGTGGTTGCTAGGCATCTTGCCCTAAACATACAAAAATGCTCATGACACAGATGTCATGCTTTTTAAAGCCAAAGTTAGGACTGGTTTGTTGAAATGAAACCCACATCATCCAACTGAAAGCTTGCTCCTTCTGCTCCTCCGGATCAATTTAAAATCTGAGCTTAAAGGAATATATTAATATTGTACTGCAATATAATTTTAACCAATATAATTTTAATAGTTTAAACAGATACTTCTTTGTTATACAGTATTTATCTTCCTAATAGAAAGCCACATATTCAAATTTGTCAGTGACACAAAGAGAGGTAACACTGTAAAACAAGGCAGATGAAATCATAAATTTATAATGAAGTATTAATAGTTTATGATAGTGGCACGTGGATTTCAATACTGCCCAGGCAGTGTGACATTATCCACTTTGAAACTAGAAAGAAGAGTATTTTCTATTTTAAAAAAAGGCTTGTGGATGTCACTGGCTTTGGGTCTTGTCATGATGTGGAGTTGCAGGTGTTGGACTGGGATGGACAAAATTAAAAATCACAGAACCCCAGGTTATAGTCCAACAGATTTATTTGGAGATACAAGCTTTCAGAGTGCTTGTACTTTCAAATAAACCTGTTGGACTATAACCTGGTGTTTTGTGATTTTTAATTTTGCCCTTGACAGGCTTGCTAGGCCACGCGAGAGGACAGTTAAGAATTGACCACTTTTCTGTACTTAGGCCAATACAAGTAAGGAGGACAGATGGGATTTTATTGCTGAGAGTGTGGTGCTGCAACTGCACAGCAGGTCAGGCAGTATCTGAGGAGCAGAAGAGTCAACGTTTCGGGCATAAGCTCTTCACCAGGAATGAGTCTTGCGGGTCGTGGGGAGAGCTGGGAGATAAATGAGAGGGGGTGGGACTGAGGGGAACGATTACCTATCACATGCGATAGCTATCACATTCCCAACTACCTTCCCCCAGCCCCACCCCCTCCCATTTTTCTCTCAGCCCCCCGGCCCACAAGCCTCATTCCTGATGAAGGGCTTATGCCCGAAATGTCAACTCTCCTGCTCCTCAGATGCTGCTTGACCTGCTATGCTTTTCTAGAACCACACTCTCGATTCTGATCTCCAGCATCTTCAGTTCTCACTTTCTCCTCAATGGGGTTGTATGACAGTCAATGATACTTTCATGGTCAACATTTCTGTGGCTAGCTTTCAATTTCAGATTTTACTAATTCATTGAATTTAAACATATTTCCCCAGAACAGAAGATTGGAACTCTGGATTACCAACTCAATGACATTACCACCATTCCTCTGTCTCTTCTTCTAATTGTGAAAGCTTAAAAGCAGTGCAGGCCCTTAACCTTAGGGATCCATACGTATATATTATTAAAATATTGCATACAGGTATACATATATAAATGATTTGGATGTAACATAAGCGGTACGGTCAGCGAGTTTGCAGATAACACCAAAATTGGTGTGGACACTGAAAAAGGTTACCTCAGAGTAAAAATAGGACGTGATCAGATGGACCAATGGGCTGAGGAGTGGCAGATGGAGTTTAATTTAGATAAATGTGCACTTTGGAAAGGCAAATCACAGCAGGACTTATACACCTAATGGTAAGGTCCTGGGGACTGTTGCTGATCAAAGCGACCTTACAGTGCCGGTTCATATTTCTTTGAAAATGAAGTCACAGGTCGACAGGATAGTGAAGAAGGCGTTTGGTATGCTTGGTTTTATTGAGTATAGAGGTTGAGAGGTCATGTTGGTGGCTGTGAAGCACATTACTTAGGCCACTTTTGGAATACTGCATTCAGTTCAGGTCTCCCTGGTACAGGAAAAATGTTGTGAAATTTGCAAGGGTTCACAAATGATTTACAAGGATGTTGCCAGAGTTGAACAGTCTGAGATATAGGGAGAGGCTGGATAGACTGGGGCTATTTTCACTGGAGCAGCAGAAGCTGAGGGGTGACATTACAGAAGTTTATAAAATCATAAGTGTCAAGGATAGGGCAAATAGCCAAAGTTTTTTCCCCAGTGTACAGGAGTCCAAAATTAGAGGACACAGACTTAAGGTGAGAGGGGACAGATTTACAAGGGACCTAAGAGGAAACTTTTTCACACAGAGGATAGGTGCCTGTATGGAATGAGCTGCCAGAGGAAATGGTGGAGGCTGGTACAATTACAACATGTAAAAGGCATCTGGACCGGTATATGAATAAGAAAGGTCTTGAGGGAAATAGGCCAAATGTTGGTAAATAGGACCAGATTAATTTAGACTATCTGATCGACATGGATGAGTTGGACCAAAGGGTCTGTTTCCCTGCTGTACATCTCTATGACTCTATGAGGTACAAGAAGGGATCCAAAAAGCTAACCAAATGCTGGTCTTATATCAAGAGGATGAGATTGCTTGGTGCTAGAAACTATGTTTTAACTATACAGACACTTCGACTGTATCTCAAGTCCTATGTTCAGGATTGAACAGCATTCTTTGAGAATGATACTTTGCCTTCAAGGAATGTAGCTAATATTTAATAGAATGGCATCTGTGCTCCAGGGTTGAATGACAAAACAATTACAAACCAGGGATGAATTCTGTGGAATCCATAAAGTAAAAGGGTTAGCTGATTAATGGTAATGATACTATAGACAAAGTCAAACTAATGCTGCTGGCTAAAACTAGTGAAGGTTATTCCAAAGTTAGAACCAGGCCTTTTATGAGCAAATTAAAGAAACACACCTACAAAAAGAGTTAGAAATTGGGAATTCACATTCACAAATGAGTCAAAAGTTTATTTTAAATTGGATAGTCTTTGTTAATCAAAGGTATAAACAGATAATGGTTCCGAATCATGTAACTAAAATTAAATTGCAGATCCTTGAACGACGGAATATGCTCAAGGGGCTAAATGATCAACTTCTGTTCAATGATACGCATGTACACAAGACATTCCAGTAAAATACTGTAATGGTTCAATGTTGTCTTTTCCCCTTAAAATAAAATGCGAGAACATACTTCCTACTCAAGCCAGATGATACTACATGTGTTTAACTTAATAAAGCAAATATGGGGACTCTCCTTCTCAACCTCTTCCCTCACCTGAGGTCTGATGGCCTTCACATTAAATCACCACCAGTTGCTTCTCTCGCCAATGGGAGCAGCCCCTATGGTCTGGTAAGACTATGGCGACACAACAAAGCAAATATATGGGAATGTTCTGTCACTTGCAAAATACTTGTTTATTTTGCTAAATATTCCCAAAACAACTTTGTTTTGAATATTTCACAAAAAGGCAAACTGAATTGTGGTTTGGATATAAAATACGACCATCAGATTTTTGGATTTGCTATTTCTACCAACTGGACACCAATGTTACAATTCTATTATATTACAGAATATGATCTGAGGAAGGGTCACCAGACAGAAATGTTAACTTTGATTTCTCTGCACAGATGCTGCCAGACCTGCTGAGCTTTTCCAGCAACTTCTGTTTTTTGTTTCTAATTCGCAGCATCTGCAGTTCTTTTGATTTTCACACATTAAGATAGTGGGCGAATTAAAATATTTGGGATATACAAAAAATTCCTACAATTACTTGTGTGTTTTTAAGAACGTGCTTTCACATGGTCAGTACAGGAAAACTTGCCGTGGAAATAAGAAGTTCATGAAAAGGCTTAAAAAGAAATGTTTAAAATAGAAAAGATTAAAATTTGGAAGCACACAGCAATTCATCAGCAACTGAAAGACTGACAGATTAATGGGATGATAGAGATATTGTGCAATACCCATCAGGAGAGGATAAACAGGTTAAGTCAATTTTTCTCTTGAAAGGAGAAGGCTAAGCATTGACCCAATAGAAAGTTTTATAAACTCAGATAGAATGTTTTCGTTTATGAGTACAATTGTAATCAAGTCATTTTTTTTCAAGTCCAATCAAAATGTACTTTCTTTAAAAGTGTAAGTTAATAACATGTAATTTTAATCTTTAGTGAGCAAGGCAGAGTCATAGCAGTTTACATCATGGCAAGGTCTTTTGGCCCATTGTGTCCAGACCAAGCGTCAAGCACCTGTCTACTCCAGTCCCATTTTCCAGCACTTGGCATATAGCCTTAATTTCTATGGCACTTCAAGTGATCATTTAATTATTTCTTAGATGTTGTGATGGTGTTCATCTCTACCAACCTTTCAGGCAGTGGGTTCCAGCTACCCACCTTTCTCTGGCTGGAAAATATTCTGCCTTAATTTCCTGCCTTTTAGCTTAAATCAATCCTGGTTATTGATTCCTCTCCTAAGGGGAATTTCTTTTCCTAACTACCCTCTGTGCCCTTCATAATTTTGAACAGCTTGTTCTGATTCTCCCCTTAAACTTTTCTGCCCTAAGGAAAACAACCCGAGCCTATTTAGTCTCCTCTTTGGCTGGACTGTCCAGCACAGCTAACATCCTGATACATCTCCTCAGCACCCTCCAGAAGTGCACTCCAGTTGTGGCCTAACTAACATGCTATTCAGCTCACTCATAACCTCCACAATCTGGTATTCAAGGCCTTAACTAATAAAGGCAAGTATCCCTTATGCTTCCCTACCCATCTCATACACCTGTCCTGTTAGCTTCAAAGAGGTGGCACAGTAGCTCAGTGGTTAGCTCTGCTGTCTTACAACACCAGGAACCCAGGTTCAATTCCAGCCTCGGGCGACTGTGTGGGAAAACAAACAAAATTTACAGCACAGGAATAGGCCCTTCAAGCCTGGAGTTTGCACATTCTCCCCATGTCTGTGCAGGTTTCCCCTGGATGCTCCAGTTTCCTCCCACAGTCCAAAGATGTGCAGGTTAGATGAATAGGCTATGCTAAATTGCCCATAGTGTTAGGTGCATTAATCAGAGGGAAATGGGTCTGGGTGGATTACTCTTCGGAGGGTCAGTGTAGACTTGTTGGGCCGAACAGTCTGTTTCCACACTGTAGGGGGTCTAATCTAATCTGTGGACATGTATTTCAAGGTCCCCCTAAAGTTCCTACCATTCTGTGTTTTTGTTTTTACTGCTGTTTACCTATTATTTACTATCTATGCTACTTGACTATATGTTCTGCCTGTATTGCTCGCAAGACAAAGCTTTTCACTGTGCCTTGGTACACATGACAATAAATTCAATTCAATTCATTCATCACTTTGTTAGTCCTTCCAAAAATCGTCACCCTGCCCGTTTCAGGATTAAATTACATTTGTCGCTGTTCTGTTTAATTGACCAGCCTATCAGTTTTGTTCTGTATTCTAAGGCTTTCTCTTCACTACTTACCACACCATCAATTTTCATGTCATCTGTGCACTTACCAGATATCTCTTACATTTATGCCAAGATCATTAATGTACACTACAAACTGCAAGGGAATACACATCCCCTAAGTTACACTGCTGGACACAGGCTTGGAGTCACAAGGATAACCTTTGGCCATCACCCTCCAGTCACTAAGCTAATTCAAGATTTAGGATTAGTGGTGCTGGAAGAGCACAGCAGTTCAAGCAGCATCCGAGGAGCAGTAAAATCGACGTTTCGGGCAAAAGGCCTTCATCAGGAATAAAGGCAGAGAGCCTGAAGCGTGGAGGGATAAGCTAGAGGAGGGTGAGGGTGGGGAGAAAGTAGCATAGAGTACAATAGGTGAGTGGGGGAGGGGATGAAGGTGATAGGTCAGGGAGGAGGGTGGAGTGGATAGGTGGAAAAGAAGATAGGCAGGTAGGACAAGTCATGGGGACAGTGCTGAGCTGGAAGTTTGAAACTAGGGTGAGGTGGGGGAAGGGGAAATGAGGAAACTGTTGAAGTCACATTGATGCCCTGGGGTTGAAGTGTTCTGAGGCGTACTTCCTCCAGGCGTCGGGTGGTGAGGGAGCGGCGGTGAAGGAGGCCCAGGGCCTCCATGTCCTCGGCAAAGTGGGAGGGGGAGTTGAAATGTTGGGCCATGGGACGGTGTGGTTGATTGGTGCGGGTGTTCCGGAGATGTTCCCTAAAGCGCTCTGCTAGGAGGCGTCCAGTCTCCCCAATGTACAGGAGACCGCATCGGGAGCAACGGATACAATAAATGATATTAGTGGATGTGCAGGTATAGCTTTGATGGATGTGGAAGGCTCCTTTAGGGCCTTGGATGGAAGTGAGGGAGGAGGTGTGGGCGCAGGTTTTGCAGTTCCTGCGGTGCAGGGGAAGGTGCCAGGATGGGAGGGTGGGTTGTAGGGGACGTGGACCTGACCAGGTAGTCACAGAGGGGACGGTCTTTGAGGAAGGCGGAAAGAGGTGGGGAGGGAAATATATCCCTGGTGGTGGGGCCTTTTTGGAGGTGGCGGAAATGTCGGCGGATGATTTGGTTTATGTGAATATTGGTAGGGTGGAAGGTGAGCACCAGGGGCGTTCTGTCTTTGTTACGGTTGGAGGGGTGGGGTCTGAGGGCGGAATGTGGACGAGATGCATTGGAGGGCATCTTTAACCACGTGGGAAGGGAAATTGCGGTCTCTAAAGAAGGAGGCCATCTGGTGTGTTCTGTGGTGAAACTGGTCCTCCTGGGAGCAGATATGGTGGAGGCGGAGGAATTGGGAATACGGATGGCATTTTTGCAGGAGGTAGGGTGGGAAGAGGTGTAATCCAGGTAGCTGTGGGAGTCGATGGGTTTGTAAAAAATGTCAGCGGGACAAGTCGGTCATCATTAATGGAGATGGAGAGGTCTGGGAAGGGGAGGGAGGTGTCAGAGATGGTCCAGGTAAATTTAAGGTCAGGGTGGAATATGTTGGTGAAGTTGATGAATTGCTCAACCTCCTTGTGGGAGCACAAGGTGGCGCCAATGCAGTCATCAATGTAGCAGAGGAAGAGGTGGGGAGTGGTGCCGGTGTAATTACTGAAGATCAACTGTTCTACGTAGCCAACAAAGAGACAGGCATAGCTGGGGCCCATACGTGTGCCCATGGCTACCCCTTTGGTCTGGAGGAAGTGGGAGGATTCGAAGAAGAAATTGTTAAGGGTGAGAACCAGTTCGGCCAAACGAATGAGAGTGTCGGTGGAAGGGTACTGTTGGGGACGTCGGGAGAGGAAGAAACGGAGGGCTTAATTTGCCAAATTGTTCTGGGTTCCAAAGGCTCTCAAATCTTAGTCTTCTTATTGTTTAATGTAGTACATTTGTAAAAACTGCATTAATGTATTATTGAAAATACAGAATACAATGAAAACTATCAAAAAAATTATTATTTTCATAATGGGCTTTTTTGTGTTATAACTTTTTGTTGGCTCAGTTGGCTGAAGGCCAATTTATATACGTTGCCCGCAAAACAAATACGTTGCTAAACTTAGGAGAAAGGCAGAAAGACGATCCAATGGGAACATAAATCCCATTGTGACCTGATTCTGTGCTGAATATTCACTGCAATATTTGCAGTATAAAGCATGCCTTCAGCACTTGATACTGAATTAAAATAAAAACCTATTCCTTCTCTATTTAACAGCGCATTTTCAATTCGGCTCTTGCTCTGCTGGAGATTAATAGAATTAAGGGGCACTGGGTTCAGCGCGGCACTCTGGGAAATGTAGTTTCTGGGTGGCGCCAGCCTACAAATCCCAGAATGCAGCAGGATCCTGCTAGTTACTGACGACGATTACGAGCACCGGCCGCAGTTCCTCTCCGTGTAAAAGACTCGTTTTGATGGGCGACGTGTACTGGATCTTACGCGGGAAGAGGTTATTTTATGTGTAGAGGGTTAAAAATAACAGCAGCAGGTTTAAGTGTACCTCTCCCACTCCCGAATAAGCAACTCCTGATCCTTACACTCCCCCTCCAGCAACGCAGCCGCCATTGCTGAACCTGCACAGTGGCGAGCATGCGCATGCTCCTATTCTCTTTCCTCCGCGAGCCTGGACTACTCCCTGTACAGCTCCCCCTTTCAGTGGGAGTCCAGCAGGTGCAGGAGTTGGACTGGGATGGACAAAGTTAAAAATCACACCACACCAAGTTGTAATCCAACAGGTTTATTTGGAAACACTAGCTTTTGGAGCGCTGTTTCTTCATCAGGTAGCTGTCGGACGGGATCATAGGACACAGAATTTCTAGTAAAAAAGATCAGAGTGTCATACAACTGATGCAATGTATTGAACAAACCTAGATTACAGTTGAGTTTTTAATCACTTATAATGAGGTTTCAGATTTCGATCAATTAATATGTGAATCCCAGAACATTTTTCAAGACACAGTCCTGAGACACCTTAAGGTTTTGTAAAAAAAAAAGTGACATCTTAGCTCAGACTGCGCTAAAGGTTAGAGTCTGTCTGTATCCCAGTCTTGAGTCAGACTGGTTCTGTTTCCAAAGTAGGAATTTACAAAATGTCACCTGGACTGATTGCCTACAGATTGTGTGCTTTTCGAACAAATAGAAAGTATCTGCAAATACAAATCTGCAAATGCAAGTTCACCCCATAGACTTGTGTGTGTGCGTGAGAGGGGGAGTGAGGGAGGGAGAGAGAGAGAGTGTGTGTGCGTGGGGGGGGGGGGGGAAGAGTCCAACATAGATTATTACACCGCAGTGCAGGCCCTTCAGCCCTTGATGTTGCGCCGACCTGTGGAAACATCTAACCTACACTATTCCATTCTTGCCCATATGCCTAACCAATGACCATTTAAATGCCCTTAAAGTTGGCGAGTCTACTACTGTTGCAGGCAGTGTGTTCCACACCCATAGTACTCCCTGAGTAAAGAAACTATCTCTGACATCCGACCTAAATCTATCACCCCTCGATTTAAAGCTATGTCCACTCATGCTAGCCATCGCCATCCGAGGAAAAAGGCTGTCACTGTCCAACCTATCTAACCCCCTGATTACCTTATATGTCTCAATTAGGTCGCCTCTCAACTTTCTTCTCTTTAACGAAGACAGTCTCAAGTCCCTCAGCCTTTCCTTGTAAGACATTCCCTCCATACTAGGCAATATCCTAGTAAAACTCCCCTCAACCCTTTCCAAAGCTTCCACATCCTTCCTATAATGCGGTGACCGCAACTGTATGCAATACCCAAACGTGGCTGCATCAGAGTTTTGGACAGCTGCAGCATGACCTATGGTTCGAAACTCAAACCCTCTACACATAAAAGCTAATACACCGAATGCTTTATTAACAACGCTAACAATTTGGGTGGCAACTTTCAAGGATCTATGTGCCTGGCCACCGAGATCTCTCTGCTAATCTACACTACCAAGAATCTTACCATTAACCCAGTACTCAGTATTCCTGCAGCACATGCAGGATCAACTTTCCCAGGTACAGGCATAACTACACTGTTTAAATTAAATCCATTTCAGTGATCAAAGCAGTTAAGCACCATTTAGGTCATTAAGCTGCCTCACCAGTCTGAAACTAGGCAGAAAATAGAATGCTGTCTTAAAGTTTCATTTGGTAATTTGTCACTCATTATGCCTCTACATTACAGACATAACTGATGGATAAAATTAATTAATCTTAATAGCATATTATGGAGTTAATTTGAAACCACAAACCACACTGATCTCCAATCTTATCGTCTTAAATCAAACAAAATGTGAAATTGTAATTCTGTTCACTTAAATAGAAATAAGATTAGCTGTTTTCTCTACACTTCCCTTTATTGGTCAGAGTATTGAGTACAGGAGTTGGGAGGTACAGAAAGTTGCGGCTGTACAGGACATTGGTTCGGCTACTGTTGGAATATTGCGTGCAATTCTGGTCTCCTTCCTATCGGAAAGATGTTATGAAACTTGAAAGGGTTCAGAAAAGACTTACAAGGATGTTGCCAGGGTTGGAGGATTGGAGCTATAGGGAGAAATTGGATCAGCTGGGGCTGTTTTCCCTGGAGCGTCGGAGGCTGAGGGGTGACCTTATAGAGGTTTACAAAATCATGAGGGGCATGGATAGGATAAATAGACAAAGTCTTTTCTCTGGTGTGGGGAGTCCAGAACTAGAGGGCATAGGTTTATGATGAGAAGGGAGAGATATAAAAGAAACGTAAGGAGCAACGTTTTCATGCAGAGGATGGTACATGTATGGAATGAGCTGCCTGAGGAAGTGGTGGAGGCTGGTACAATTGCAACATTTAAAAGGCATTTGGATGGGTATATGAGTAGAGTCATAGGAAAGGTTTGGAGGGATATGGGCTGGGTGCTGGCAGGTGGGACTAGATTGGGTTGGGATATCTGGTTGGCATGGATGAGTTGCACTGAAGGGTCTGTTTCCATGCTGTACATCTCTATGACTCTATGTTGAAGTTCGGCTTTTGTTTGTTTAAGATTTCCAGCATCCACAGTTCTTTGTTTTATATTAAAATTAGGTCCTTATTAGTGCCCATTTTATCAGATTTGCAATAAACAGTATCATAAGTTTTAATCATAATATTCACATACAAAAGACAATCTAAAACCAGGAGCTGAATTGCAAATCTGAATTAGAGTCATAGAATCATACAGATGTACAACATGGAAACAGACCCTTTGGTCCAACTCGTCCATGCCGACCAGATATCCCAACCTAATCTAGTCCCACCTACCAGCACTTGGCCCACATTCCTCTAAACCCTTCCAATTCATATACCCATCCAGATGTCTTTTAAATAATGCAGTTGTACCAGCCTCCACCACTTCCTCTGGCAGCTCATTCCATATACGCACCATCCTCTGTGAGAAAATGTTTCCCCTTAGGTCCCATTAAATCTTTCCCCTCTTACCGTAAACCTATGCCCTCTAGTTCTGGACTCCCCCACCCCAGGGAAAAGAGTTTATCTTTTCCATGCCTGTCATAATTTTACAAACCTCTATGAGGTCACCCGTCAGCCACCGACGCTCCAGCGCAAATAGCTCCAGTCTATTCAGCCTCTCCCTATAGCTCAAATACTCCAACCCTGGCAACATTCTTGTAAATCTTTTCTGAATCCTTTTAAGTTTCACAACATCCTTCTGATAGGAAGGAGACCAAAATTGCACGCAATATTCCAAAAGTGCCCAAACCAACATCCTGTACAGCCACAACATGACCTCCCAACTCCTGTACTCAGTACTCTGACCAATAAAGGAAAGCATACCAAACACCTTCTTCACTATCCTATCTACCTGCGACTCTATTTTCAAGGAACTATGAACATGCACTCCAAGCTCTCTTCATCATGATGTCTTTTGCAAATGAGGTGACACAGCAACATTTAATTTTGATACAAGTGATTCTCCACAGCCAAAAAACCCAAAGAATTGTGGATGTTGGAAATCAGAAATTGCTGGAAAAACCAGCAGGTCTGGCAGCATCTGTGGAGAGAAAACAGAGTAAATGTTCTCTTTCAGAATACGAATTGGCAATTTAGAATTACAGCAAAACGTTGATGCTTATTCTCCACAGCATTGTAGCTGCCACTGGAAAACCGGGAGAATAAGCATTCTATGTTTTGCTGTAATTCTAAATTGCTAATTGGTATTTTACAAGGAAGTCGTTCGTATTTCTGTAATCTGAATCCTGTTGTTAACTCATCCATTCGGAATCAGTTTGCATTGAGCCAACACATCAATTACAATGTACTATCTTCAATCTGTTGGTAGTAATTTAGCTTTGAGTAATTTGAAGCAGAACATATGGTGAGTGTAGCACACTTCCAGGGCTCTTCAACTGGACCTTTCCCTGTATTCTGTCTGGATCTGTTGGAGATATGCTCTAATTAACCAGTTCAGAGACGTTATTACACACCTCTGGAGCATGTCAGACTTGAACCATGACATCGTAGTCCAGAGGTAGGGCCACAAGAGCCTTCTGAATCTGCTGTACATTGAACAACAGAGACCGAGTGATGTTTAATGACAAAAACAAAGTAGTTTGACTGTGGTCTTGGTCAGCAATTCTAACATATTTAGTAGGGTAAAAACAATGACTGCAGATTCTGGAAATCAGATTCTGGATCAGTGGTGCTGGAAGAGCACAGCAATTCAGGCAGCATCCGAGGAGCTTCGAAATCGACGTTTCGGGCAAAAGCCCTCTTTATTCCTGATGAAGGTCTTTTGCCCGAAACGTCGATTTCGAAGCTCCTCGGATGCTGCCTGACTTGCTGTGCTCTTCCAGCACCACTGATCCAGAATAACATATTTAGTGTTCAGGCACCACTTGAGGTGATCACACAATTCAAGAAATCATTAGTTCCATACAGTAGTAACTTTACACCACACTGAGCATCTAGTACAGACCTACAAAAGGAAACAAACCCATTGCTATGTTATGAAGAAAGATCATTCTAATTTTGGTAAAAACAAAGGATCATGGAAACAGTGAATAGGGACAATTGGTGAGGGAGTCCAGGATATGTGGTCATGACTTTAAAATCAGAGCTATTCAAGAAAGAAGGAAATACCTCTTCAAAGGATGGCTCAAATAATTAATCACCCTCCCATTTAAAAAAATAGTGAATGCTAACTCTGAGTTTTTTTAAAAAAGGGAGTTAGGGGATTATGGAGCCAAAATGGGTAAATGATATTAGGATACAGATTCCCCTGATTTCATTGAATGGTGGAATACCAACAAGGGAATTGAATGGTCTCCTTGTGCTCATAGTTTCTGAAATTTTCTCCTTAAACCCCTCAACTTATAAACTATTTTCAGAACGTTACTCATCCCTCTCTCAGTAATTCCTCTACAGGATAAACTCCCCATTATTTTCTAATAGATGCTATATAATCATAGAATTCCACAGTGTAAACAGGCCATTTAGCCCATCGAGTTCACACTGACCCTCCGAAGAGCATCCCATCCAGACCCACCCCATAACTATCCCTGTATGCCTGCATTTCCCATGGCTAACCCACCTAGCCTGCACACCCTTGGATACTACAGGCAATTTAGTACAGACAATACACCGAACATACACATCTTTGGTCCGCGGGAGGAAACCGGAGCACCCAGAGAAAATCTACGTAGACATGGGGAGAATGTGCAAACTCCACTCAGACAGTGGAATTGAATCCAGGTCCCTGGCGCTGTAAAGCAGCAGTCCTAACCATCGAACCACTGTGTTAAACTGCATGCCTTAAGTTTAATTTTGTGACTTATAGAAGTAAACATAGGTCACTGCAGAAAAACAAACATAACAAAATCTTTTAAGCATCACATGTATTAGTTGCTAGGATTTAAAATGCAGTTTGTTGTGAATTTATGCCGCCATCTACTGTCCTTTACTTGCATTACTGCACTGATATATATCCTGCATAAAGGTTTGGCAGTTTTTTTTATCCCCAAATGGGATGTGAGCATCACCAGCTGGTCAACATTTACTGCCCATCCCTAGTTGCCCTTGAGAAGGTGGAGATGAGCTACCTTTTTGAACTGCTGCAACCCATGTGCTATTGGTAGACCGACAATGTCCTGGGGGAGGGAATTCCAGGATTTTGACCCAACACCAGCAAAGGAACAGTGATATATTAAATAAGATGGATATCCTAGGGCAACCAGGGCTTATTGTTCCATATTTGCACTGACTGGTGCAAACGTGAGTTAGCAGCAGAAGTAGAATGTTCAGCCCCTCAAGCCTGCTGTACTATTCAACAGGAGAAAGTGAGGATTGCAGATGTTGGAGATGTAGTGAGTGTGCGAGTCGAGAGTGTAGTGCTGGAAAAGCACAGCAGGTCAGGCAGCATCCGACAGAGCAGTTGAATCGACGTTTCGGGCATCAGCCCTTCATCAGGAATTGTACCATTCAACAATATGATGGCTGATCTGCCCCAGGTATCAATTCTTCTTATATGCCAGTTCTATTGCCCTCAATCCCCCAATATTTCAAAACTCTATCTACCTACTCTTTAAAGATTTTATTCCAGTCTCCACTACTCTCTGAGGTAGACAAGTCCAGATGTTCACTACCCTCTGTGAGAAGAAATCACTTCACATCTCAGTTTTAAATAACTACATCCCCTAGTTTATGATTCTCCCATTAGCAGAAACATGTCAACATCTATCGGTCAAGACCCCTCAGAATATTGCAATTTACAAATCAAAACATTTCAAATCAAATCATTCTACTAAACTGTAATGAATATTTAATGCAATGCATGTACCTGATAGTCAACCTCTTAATCTCAAGAATCAGCCTACTGAATCTCTTTCAAACAGCTTCCAATGCCAGTACATTCTTAAATGTGGGGATCTAAACTGTACACATATTCCAGATGTAGCCTCATCTTGTACAGTTATAACAAAGACTTCCCTAGTTTTAAACTCCAACCCCCTAGCAATAAAGGCAAAATTCAATTTGCTGCCTTAATTACTTGCTGCACCTGCATGTTAATCATTTGTGTTTCATGGACAAGAAAACTCAAATCTCTAATTGCTTCACCTTTTTGGAGAACCTCTTCATTTTCTAAGTGTCCAGCTATAACCTTTTTAACGATCTAACACCTTCGCCACAACAAACATTAAGCTAACTGGCCTATAGTTTCCTGTTTCCTTTCCCTCTTAAACAGAGGGATTATATTTGATACTTACCAGTTTTTGTTTGTTGAACTTAATGAATTTTGAAGACTCAACACCTTATTAGCCACCTCCTTTAAAATCCTGAGATAAAGTCGATCCGGACTTGAGGATGTGACAGCACACAGCTTCATCAGTTTGATCTGTACTGCTCTCCTAGTGATTGTAATTTCAATATGTTTCTCTCTCCCTTCCACCTCCTCATTTATAGATATTAGTGATTTTTTTTAGATCCTCTACAGAAGCAAAGTGTTTGTTCCTTTCATCAGCCATTTCCTTCTCTGTGATTAAGTCCCCATTCTCTAGTTGAGCAACAATCGCTTCTTGCTCTTTTCCTCTTTACATATTTGTAGAAAATCTTTGCTTTAAAATTCATAGCTTGCTTGAATCTCATGCTTTAATTTCTTCTGATTAATCATCACTTTCTATTGTTACATTCTGTCAAACCATTTGACCTGAGATTCAGCTTTGCCCAATTATACACTTTTCCTTAAGTTTGATGCTTTCCTTAACTTCTTTTGTAAACCATAGATGCCGAGTCCTTCCTCAGAATTTTTCTTTTTTGTACTAGTATACTTCTGAATATTCCAAAATAGCCCCTTAAAAGTCTGCCACTGATTCTGCATTGATCTATTCCCTAATCACAGTCCAGTTCATTTGGGTTATCTCAGCTTTTGTACCCACATAATTGTTTGTATTTAAATTTAAGATATACATTTTAGTCCTAACCTTCCTGTATATTAACTGATTGTAAACTTTACTCATATTGTAATTATTAACATCTAGGGGTGCCTTTACAGGGAGTAATTAGTTAATCCTGTCACATTACACAATATGAAGTTTAGTATAGCCTGCTCTCTGGTCAGTTCCAAGAAACTGTCTTAGAAGCATCCTATCAATTCCTCATCCATGCTACCATTGTCAATTTGATTTTTCCAATTGGTTTATAAAGTAAAATCACTCGTGCTTATTTCCATTCCTTTATCACAAGCACCCAGTACTTCTTGTATCCTTTCTATAAAGTGTGGTTGCTGTTAATGGAACACCACTTCAGTAAACTAGGGCTAATTTGTAATAAAGGAAATGAAGTTGAATTTATGGAATGACACTACACAAGAAACCATTCAAACCATTATGCCTTTTTGGTCGCCCTATCCCATGAGTCACGCTCTTGCTTGTTTCTCAAAAGTGTGAAAATGTTCAATTCTCTCTGAACTTTACTATTGAATACGGTTTAACCACTGTTTCATGCATTCCAGATATTACTAACTCTGTGTGTAGCAATGTTCCCTAACAGCACCTCTGCTTCTTTTTGACAATGACCGGAAATTCAGTCTCCTTTGGTACTGACCCTTCTACTCCTTTGTTTAATCTTGGAGTACAGTTTACCTTTCAGCATACCCATTTTGTTTTATCCTATCCAATACTGCCTCCATTTTTGCAAGTACTTTGGCAGCATCCTTTTCTCTGTCGAAGACAGATGCAAAGCGCATATAGCTCAACTCTGCTTTCTGCATTTACAATATCTATTTCAGTCCCTAATTGGCCTCAAATTTCCTTTGATGATTTTTTTTTAAACTTCTAAGACATTTGGCTCCCCTTTTTGTTAATAGGTAATCTATTCTTATGTCCTCTATGCCTCATTTATTTCCTTTTTTATGGCTCTTGATACTTTAATTCTGTTTGGTTCTCCACTGCAGTATTTCGCATTTACCAAAAATCTTTTTGCTACCTCATTTTATCCTCTATAACTTCAATTACATGTTTTTTTAACTATTCGAAACCTGATCATATGATCACTATTTCTTCCTTTGAGATATACTCCAGTTGCCTCACTTCATTCCATTTGAAATAGATCTAACATTTGTAAATTCTTCATTGAACTTCAAACAAACTGATAAAGTTCTGTCACATGAAGATTAGAGAATTCGCTCTCTCTCCCTTCATTACATTGTTTTTATCTGAGTCTGTAGTCAGATGATGGCAAATCTCTTTCCCACTATTTGGTAAGTTGGGATCACACCCAGTAAGGTAATAGTTTATCAATTATTCCTTAATTCTGACTAAGTAAATTCTGTCTTCAACCTCTGAACTATGTCAACTCTCATCAATACTTTAATAGCTTCATCCATCAATGTTCACTAACAGAATGGAATCTATCCTAAATGTAGGCATGAATATTAAGATCTTAATATCCTCCTTCATTGAATCAGTTCTAACATTGCCATTGCATTATATAGGCAAAGCCAACATGGTTTTGTCAAAGAGAAAGTGTGGTTAACCAATTTATTGGATTCTTTGAAGTAGTAACTGCTGCTACAGATGAAGGGGAAGCAGTGGATGCATTGAACTTGGATTTCCAGAAACATTTGATAAGGTTATTGTGGAAAATAAAAACTCATGGTGGAGAGAGTAACAATGCTACAGATAGAAGATTGGCTGACTAATGAGAAACAAAGAGTAGGAATAAATGGGTCTTTTTCAGGTTGGCACAATGTCATGAGTGATGTGCCACAGCCATTGGTATTGGGGCCGCAGCTTTTTACATTTATATATATAAATAATTTGGATGAATAGATCAGAGGTATGGCAGCTAGTTTTGCTGATGACACAAAGATTGGTCGGATGGTGAATATTGAAGGGTTATGGGTAGGTGGAGTGGGTAAAGATCTGGCAAATGGAATACAATGTGGGGAAAATGTGACATTTTCCATTTTACCAAAAATAATAAAGAAACATATCTAAATAGTGAAACGTTGCACAGCTGATATGCAGGGAGATCTGGGTATACTAGCACATGGATCACAAAAGATTAGTATATGGGTACAGCAAGTAATCAGGAAAGCTAAAAGAATGTTATATTTTATCAAGGGAAATTGAATGCAACAGTAGGGAGTTTATGCTGCAGTTGTACAGGCATTATTGAGACTGCATCTGGAGTACTGTCTACAGTACTGGTCACATACTTACGAAGGATGTTAATGCGTTAATAGCTGTTTAGAGAATGTTTACTAGATGGATTGCCTTACAAAGAAAGGCCTGTATCTTCTGGATCCTGAGGTGACTTGACCAGGTGGATGTGGAAAGGATGTTTCCTCATGAGTACACCTAGAACTAGGGGTCATAGTTTAAAAATAAAGGGGTCTCCCATTTAAGACAGAGATGAGGAAACATTTTTTATGAGGTTTGAATGTCTTTGGAATTTTGTTCCTCAAGAGGCAATGCATTCAAAAATCTTTATATTTTGATAAGGCAGAGGTTGTTAGATTCTGGGTCACCAAGGGGCTGAAAGATTATTAATAGAGTTGAGGTTAAAATCAGATCAGCCATCTGATCTTATTGAACTGAGGAGGCTAAAAGGGCTGAGTGGGCTACTCTTAATCCCCATTCAGATCATAGCCCTATGTGGTGAGGAATGCATACAGCTCTATTTGCATTCTACAGATTTTCTCTTCAAACGCTTATCAGATTGCACAGCATGCATTATTCTGATTCCTTTTGTTACTGACTGTTCTTAGTCTATTGTTAGTTTTCTCTTCAAGTCCTCTATACATTTCATTTCTCCTCTCTAATATTTCAGCTAGTCACCTATCCTATTGACAAATTAATTTAAACCCTTTCTCATGTAGGGCTAATTTATGTCCATTCGGAGTTGGTGAAATTAACCACAGCTGCATAATAATACAAGTTACTTAAGTTTTCTTCAAACTGTCTATCATGCTTCAATATATTGTTAAATTGGGAAGACAAAATAGAGACGTAAAAATTTGTTCTGATGCAGAGGATGTTATGTGTTTTGCTGTTGCATTACTTTCAAATAATAAAGGCTTTACACTCTGTTAACAAATTACGTATTTTTAAATTAACGCGCTTTATTGGTTTTTGTAAAAACTTACAGGCAATGCCTAAAATTCAAAGCAAACATTATGTTTTCAAAATTAACTGAAAGGTTTTCCAAAAAAAGCACTCGCAAGTCTTTAATAAAATGTTGTTTCATTTCAGAAACCAACATTCACATTTTTAAGCAGCATTTTAACATAAAGGCACCTTAATAAAGTAAGAAGATTATGCATTTTTCGTTATGGCAGGCAGAATATATTTTCACACCCATATTCACATAATGTAAATATATATGCAGTGCAGGAGAAAATTGCAATTTCATGATGTGTGTTACAATGCTTAACTGACCTTGGATTAAGACACCAAGATAAGCAAAGACTAACTTTTAATAATATCACTTGTTTTTGTAAACTTCAAACACCTCTTCAAAGATCTTCAGGTGCAAAACAAAGGCAGTTATATCTGACACAGTGCTTGATAAATTATTGCTTCAGTAATTAAAAAAAGGAATTGCAAAGCAAATGTTTCTGCTTTAAAATTTTGTACGATTTCTATTTTGTGTTAGAATGAAATATCACTGTTAAACAAAGATTTCATCTAAATGGTCCTTCAAAATTATCTTGAAACGTGTAATCGCTCCCGTTTGAAAGTCACAGCTGCTTTCCAGGTCTCCACACTCTTTGACAACAGAATTTGGTCTGGGAAACGATCATCAAGTTCTGGCAAATTTTCCACTTCCTTCATATCCATAAGGATTCTCAATGTATCTTTCAAACTGAAAAATAAAGATGACTTTAGATATTGGAAAATAAATCAGATTTTTCAACTCATTACAAAAAAGTTCTAAAATTATTCTGAATTAAGAAGTTTGAAGCAGAGCCTTTTTTCCTCATTCTTTGCCATATGTCTTCAAAAACCTTCAGTATCCCTCTAATTTACCATCAGTTCACCCTTTCAACAATTGAGTTGTATAGATCATGCATTGCTATGCCCCTCTTGACAGACATTTCAGATAAAATAGAGCAACTTGGCTTGATATTATCTTGATTTTAGACATACTGGTTTTGCTAACAAAGTAGTTCTCAGGTGATGACATCACCAACTCAAAGAAATCCAAACATGTAGATGGAAGGCAGGAATTGTCGGCGGTGGTTCACTCGGAGGCCCACTGGGGATGTCGCCTAGTGGGATGGTGGAGCGTATGGAGGTGGGCCATCCAGCTCGATGAGCAAACCTACATCCATTAGCCAGGGAACTATAAACCAGTGAGCCTGACGTTGGTGGTGGACAAGCTGTTGGAGGGAATCCTGGGGAACGGGATGCACATGTGTTTGGAGGGGCAGGGACTGATTAGGGATGGTCAGCGTGGAGGGTCATGTCTCACAGACTTGATTGAGTTTTTTGAAGAGGTAGCATGGAGGATTGATGGGGGCAGAACAGTGGATGTGGTCTATGTGGACTTCGGTGGGGCGTTTGACAGGGCTCCCCATGGGAGACTGGTTGGCGAGGTTGGATCTCGCGGAATGCAGGGAGGGCTGGCCATTTGGATGCAGAGCTGGCTTGGGTTTGGAGGATGGAGGGTGGTGGTGGAGGGTTGTTTTTCAGGCTGGAGGCCTGTGGCCAGTGGAGTGCCATGGGAATCAGTGCTGGGTCCACTACTTTTCATCATTTAGGTAGATGATTTGGATGTGAGCATAGGAGGTGTGGTTGGTGGGTGTGCAGCTGTCACCGGAGTTGGAAGTGTGGTGGACGGCGATGAGGGTTGCCTCAGATTTCAATGGGATCTTGATCGGATGGGCCAATGGGCTGAGGAGTGGCAGGTGGAGTTTAGTTTGGATGGATGCGAGGTGCTGCATTTTGGGAGGGCAAATCTTGCCAGGACTTGTACACTTGATGTTCTGGGGAGTGTTGCTGAGCAGGGAGACCTTGGGGTGTGGGTTTGTGGCTCCTTGAATGTGGAGTCGCAGTTGGATGGAATGGTGAGGAGGGCTTTTGGTATGCTTTCCTTTGTTGGTCAGAGTGTTGAGTGTGGGAGTTGGGGGGGTCGTGTGCAGGACATTGGTTGGGCCAGTGTTGGAGTGTTCTGGTCTCCTTCCTGTTGGAGGGATGTTGTGGAGTTTCAGGGGGGTTCAGTGGAGATTTACAGGGATGTCGTCGGGGTTGGAGGGTTTGGGCTGTGGGGAGAGGCTGGGTGGGCTTGGGCTGTTTCCCCTGGAGCGTTGGGGGCTGAGGGGTGACCTCATTAGTGTTTCTGGAATCATGAGGGGCATGGATGGGATGAATGGACGGGGTCTTTTCCTTGGGGTGGGGGGGATCCAGAACTGGAGGGCATGGGTTTGGAGTGAGAGGAGAAAAATATAAAAGGGATCTAAGGGGCAACTTTCACACAGAAGGTTGTGCGTGTGTGGAGTGAGCTGCCAGAGGAAGTGGTGGAGGCTGGGACAATTGCAATATTTGAAGGGCATCTGATGGATATATGAGCGGAAGGGGTTTGGAGGGATGTGGGCCAAATGTTGACAAGTGGGACTAGATAGGGTTGGGATATCTGGTCGGCCTGGACAAGTTGGACCGAAGGGTCTGTTTCCGTGCTGTACATCCCAATGATTCCAAGACAGGCTAAGAGGATTGATTTTGGTGGACCACGATAACAAACATATTAATTACATATTGCATCTCATCAAAATCAGGCAAGACCAAGAAAATGCTCCATGAAAATGTCTTCTTTCGTGTAAGCAAATGACAAACTCAATGACTTGAAATTATCAATATGTATTTAATACTAATTTAAACAGTGTTCCTACACTTAATTTGTTTACTGAAAAACTGACATTTAAACTCCTCATCTTGCCAAACTTAAGGATAACTTTTATAACAAGTGGACATACCTCCACGATGCGTTTAAAGATTCTGATGATTGAATATTTTTGCATTTCAAAATCAACATTTCATGCAGTTCCAGTATGAATATATCTACACTTGTATGCATGAAGAAAGTATGCAACTGTTTCCTTTCCTCTGCACTGAGGTCCTCTTTATATTCAGCTCGAATTCCTGAGAAAGGATCCTGAAAGTACACACACAAAAACAATGAGGAACTTAAACTTTGATTGATATATTCTCTCCCTGATCTTTTAAAAAGTTTACCTATTGCATTAAATTAGCTGTAACCCTGCAGTATGAGTAAGTATGGACCATACACTTAGAGTAATCTTCTTTTTAATCTGCACTACAGCATTAATTCAAAATTTTATGCTTTACACTGTCCCTTGATGTTCCTACTAATCAAATGCCAAATTACTTCTTGATAAATTTGCAGTTACTCCTCTTTAATATAGATAACATTCTTCTCCATTCCCTTGTTCTTCACAATCTATGGTGCACAGAGGATAGTTGGCTAACCACTTCCGAGACTTCAGCCAAAGCTGATTAAAGCAGACTGCTAAAAGATATGCAGCAATAGCCTGGGTTGAATACATTCTTTACAGATTAAAATCTTATATCTACCCATTTCCTTCCGAAACAGATATAGACCAGCAACTCAACAGCATGCTGAAGAGTAAACCCAAACTCAGTACAACTGGGATAAATATATTTGTGCTTTTGTGTACTTATTGAGCACTGGGCATAATAGAGTACTGTGCAGGTGGTGGAAAGGTCCTATCTAGTTACTGCCTTGTAGTCACAAGAACCCTCAATTATATCAACCTATAAAGATGAATATTAACATTTATCTGTCAACAACTATTATCTATTTGTTGTTTTTTTTGTCTGGAAGGCAAAAACCTTTGGGGCATGCTTGCACTTTAATTCTTTGAAATTTAAGAGGATACCAGGAATTCCAACTACAGCCACAATCACAGAGTGCTCTGAACCGAACAATGGTTGCCGAAAATAGAACAGAACACTGACTGCTCCCCAGGATTGTACACATCTCTTTGTGAAAAGCTTAAGCCTGCATCTTTTCACTGTGGCTAAGTTTGTGAATTAAGCAGATAGAATAGCTTTTGAGCTATTATACCTAAGTGTTTATTTACATTTTAGGATTTGATTGCCAGACCAGCATTGATTGCCCATCCCTAATTATCCACAAGGTAATTAAGAAACCACATTGCTGTGGGTCTGGAGTCACCTGTACGCCAGACTGGGTAAGGATGGCAGATGCCCTTCCCTAAAGGAACCAGCTGGGTTTTTCCCAATCAGTGGTTTCATTGTAGACTCTAAACTACAGATTTTTATTGAATTTATTGAAGTTAAAGTCCATCATCTTCCATAGCAAGATTCAAACCCAGTTCCCTGGAACATTGCTTGGGTTTCTGAATTAATAGTGCAGCAATAATGCCACTAGGCCATCACCTCCCAATGCTTTTTTTTGATAACCGGGCTGAATATAAATTTTGGCTGAAAATAGACTATAAAACAAAATATCTACAGTCATGCACAATTATGTTAATTCATTCATTTATGAAAAAGTGGGTACACCTACAATAGTACTCAGGAAGCCAAACACTATCTTTGAATTCAGTGGCAAGGCTGCTGTTCTATGTTAACTCCTTCCATCACAGTACAAAAAATGGACACAGTGAAGTAATCTAAAGAGTGCATTGCAGGAACCTGCTAATAACTTGAAGCATTACCAAATGTCCATTCTCTCCACCACTATGATAATAGCAAGGATGCAGGTACATCACAATCTTCAAACTACCCTTCAAGTCACACAGCACCCTCCTTCAGACATATATTACCCATTCTTTCATTATCATTGTGTCAAGATGTTAAAATTCCTTACAAACTCATGAATAAGTGGCATTTCTGGGAGAAGCTCCAGCATCACCTTTTCTGGGGATCTAGGGAAGAGACATAAACCTTGCCTGCACTATATCTACAGCCCATGAAAAATAAATGGATTCTTGCTGGCAATATTTCCATTCCTTACCCGCTTCAGACGGAGGAAGCATTCTGATTTCCTTGCAGAGAGGAGTTGCCAAAGTGCTTGGATGTGTTTTAAGTTGCACCTCCTCAACGCCTTGAGCAAAAAGAAAGTATTTAACATGTATTAAAAATGCTTGTACTTCCTGTTGTCATAGATCCAAATAGCCATATACAATGTCCCAACATCTTTAAAACGAATAGGAAATAAAGCTAATATTGACTAAGGACGTTAAAAAATACACAGAAAGAAGTAAAATTGTTATCTGGCACTGCAATCTTAGATGATCCAGATAGATCCCTTAGCATAGAGGATATGTTTTTCAAATAAGTTGGCTTTGAATGATGAATCTGGGTAAAATTCAGGAGGGACTATCACTGAAGTCTAAATACAGTTAGATTTTAGCAACTAGAATTTATATAGTACTTTACCACTTATCTCCAAAAGAGGGTTATGCACATACAATGAATGGATTTGAAGTGGCATTATCATTGTTATGTGGGAAAATTCAGTCGGCAGGTTGCTTGCAGCTAGGTTACACAACAGAAATTGTACTAATGGCCAATTGATTTGTCCTTGACACGGGCTGAGCATATTAATCTTAGCCAGGATACCAGATGAATTCCCTGCTCCTCCTCAATTCAAGTGATGGGAAGTCAATATTCAAATAAACAGGAGATGTCATTTTACTCGCATCTGCAGAACTTTGCCTGTATAGGTCTTGACGGAATGTTGAACCAACAACTCACCTCCAGTACCACAGCACTCCTTCAAAATTATACTTAACTATTTACCCAAAAGATATCGTCATGTTCTACAGTGGCTCTGATTTATTAACTGAGTCAAGCTGACATTGACTATCAAAATCTATCTGCATGAATGGGCCTGAATATTACAGTAGCCCATTTTATTCATCAATATCAGTTCTGGATAAGAAAGTGGAAACCAGTTTATGTTGTAGATGTAGTACAAAATAAAAATAATTTTTAAGGCATTCAAAGAGAAAAAAGCCAGCCTGTCAGATTAAAACAATCTAATGTAAATCCAGAGTATCTTATTATACATTCAGGATAAATGTACTTACTTCTAGTACGTGCGGTGCAGTTTGATCTTCCATTTGTAACACCTCCTTCAAGTAGACCACAAGCTGTAGATTAGGGTCTCCCCCTGATATGGCCAGAAATCCTAAAGTAACTTCCACAGCAGTGAATGCTTCACACACGTCACTGTATGATTGTAATTCACCACTTATTGCATTAATAATTGAGTTTGGCAGTAACTCCTAGAAGGAAAAACATTGATAGATATGATTTGGGATGACAAGAAACTAGGTGAGGAAAATACTGCAAATTGGTAACATTACAGGACATTTTATGTTCAAGGGAAACACAGAGTTCAAATCTATTAGCAGTCTGCATTATTCATATTCTCACCAATATATTAATCTGTTGCATCAATGAGATCTCTTTGGCAGGCCTTCAAATTCTGAGAATTTCGTATCTAGCTGCAGTTTTCAGGATTGGAATGTGTTATTGAGAATCACTCTAAACTAGCAGTATTTCAATCCTGGATCAGTGGTGCTGGAAGAGCACAGCAATTCAGGCAGCATCCGAGGACAGGCAAAATCGACGTTTCGGGCAATATTTCAATCCTACTGTGACCATTTTAAAGAAATTACTTAAGGCTATATATTAAATACTAATGTAGTCTACTCAACTGGAAAAGTTCTTGAATGAAAAATGAACAAAAATAATACCTTAAGAATTGAGGCAGCATGAAGCCACAACAATCAAAAACAAACCTCGAAAACATTCCTATAATATTAAGAGACTTATTTTAAGCAGCTATCCTGTTTAGATTGGATTCAGAGAAGGACAACTGTCTGAAAGGCGCAAATAGCCCATGGAACAATTAGATTAGATTCCCTACAGTGGAAACAGGCCATTCGGCCCAACAAGTCCACACTGACCCTCCGAAGAGCAACCCACCTCTCTCTGACTAATGCACCTAACACTATGGGCAATTTAACATGGCCAATTCACCTGCACATTTTTGGACTGTGGGAGGAAACCATAGCCTTGTGTGCTAGGTGCTTCAAGGTAGACATAGGGAGAATGTGCAAACTCCACACAGACAATTGCCCAAGGTTGGAATGGAACCTGGGACCCTGGTGCTGTGAGGCAGCAGTGCTAACCACTGAGTTACCGTGCTGCCAACAATCTTCTGTTTCTTGTTTCAATACCACCTACTTCTGCCATGCACCATCACTCCTTTTAACATTTAATTGCTTTTGCCTTCCACAGTAAGACAAACCTTTCCTTTTATTCCTTGCTTGCTAAGTGCTAACTCATTAACTAATTTGAATTTTAATGGAAGATTCTTGGCTTAAAACTTCATCTCCATTTCTCCCTTCCCAAATATTGCCTGGCCTGCTGAGTATACCCAGCATTTTTTGTTTTTCTTATTCTGCAATATTATCCTTTAAGCCCACTCGAAACATAAAAGAAGTGAGTACCTGAGGCAGCTTGTTCTTCACATCTTTAAAGATGTTTTCATAATTTCTTTCTTGTCTGTAAATCAGTGTTGGTATTCCCTGAATAAAAATGGAAGGAATAGGATGTCTTTATAGAGTATTGTGCTAATATAATTCACAAGGTCTGTTATGACTTAGAGGAGGGTACACTCAGTTGGCGAATGACTTAGTATACAGTTATTTTTAAAATTACCCCAAATTTGACTTACCGTTAAGCTTATAAGTGGTTTTCCTTTTAAGAATCTATATGTAAGTTGCTGTTCAATCCTCTTCAAATCATACTCAAACATGGTTTCCCCTCCTTTTTCCATTGTGTATTGGCAGTTGGATGAAATGAGAGGAATCAGATCTCTCCCGACCTCATATTTAATTACATGCAAGTCAGCAACATCCGACGGATTAATTGAATATCTATAAATTCCAAGAAAAAAAGCTTTGTCAGGATGAACACAAGACTGAATATAATAATTTATATGTATGATTGATTGATGTGAGTTACAGTGATGGAAGAAAACCCTTCCTGGCTAAATGTTTTTACTCATGTTACACACTTGTGAACGAATGAGGGTACAAGAGATTTTTACTCTATGAAACATTTATTTACATTTTGTATACCTTCCTTACTGTGACCTTGTAATGGCATCAGTCGATTGCCAATTAGTTCCAAGCTGGAAGGTGGTTTTCCTTTTCTACATTTGAAGCTCATACAGTTTTACAGCCCAGCCGCTGCCAATCATCAAGCACCAATCTACTCTCACCTTTTTTTCCAGCAATTAAACCATAGCCTTGTGTGCTAGGTGCTTCAAGGAATCATCCAAATACTACGAAAAGTATTTAGTATCAAGTATTTTTGATGATTAGTGGGAAATGACAAATGGCATTTGCCTAAATGGTGATCTTTAACAAATTTTTAGGCATGGAGAAGACCCTTGCAATTTTTACATTATAGTTAGTATTCAAACTTAAATTATCCAGAATTCACCCCAACTTCCAAACAACTATATTTCTACTTTTTAAATAAAAATTCCTCAGGTTTGGGGGTTTCTAGCATTAGGTAGTGTTCAATTCAAGTAAGAAAAACAAAAATTTTGAAACATGAGATGAAAAAATAAAATTTAAAAAAAACACCCGTTTATCTCAACATTTATCCGGTTATTAGGCCATTAATATGGATAGTCAAGAGTTTTAAAGTGCCAGTAGACATGCAAAAAAGTCTCACATTGTAGATTTGCTAGTGTACTTCTCCACTGTATAAACAAAGTCATTCTGAAGAGCTATAAGGTAGCTAATTAATGCTGTAGAGCACAAGCCAAGATTCTGTCGACGGGGGAGCAGGACTTCGAGTGCACAGTTTTGCATGTCCAAATCAAAAGCACAGTACTCCTCTGGAATCTTAATTTCACCTGTAAAAGAGTTTGAGATTTGCAAATAAAAAGTCCATTATCTTTACAATTAAAAATGTCAAAATAATAATGGTTTTATTATTCAAGGAATACGTTTGCAGCCCAAAGGCTGAAATCCTTTAAAATGCCTTTACTATTTTTATTCTGAGATCATTTACCTCTGGAAGGAATGTGAAGATTTAAATTAATAATCCCATTAGTTTACATCTATTGTAAACCACACATAAAGCATATTAAATTGTTACAGATTAGAGTCTGCTTAGACTCAGTTTGACAGTATCCAATGTAATATTCCACTCCACTGCCTTTGAGGGGCTGATCCACAGTCAGATGCGTCACTTGCCAATGGGCTATTAAACAGAGTCTCATTAGCTCTCTCAGGTGGATTTAAAAGATCCCAAGGCACTATTCGGAAGCAGCTCAGGTCACCAAGCTGACTTGGTAACCTCGTCGATATTCTTCCCTTAGCCAATATCTCCAAACAAAATCAGTTTGTTATCATATTAGTATTGTTGGGACTTTGCTGTGTGCAAATAGGTTAGTCCAACTTTCTATTTCAGCCATTTCTCATCAAAATGATTGCCACAGGTTCAAATTAGTTATAATGCCACAGTGATTATAAAAAAATACCATGATGGCTCTGTGGAATGTACTGGGTTAGTGACAGTACTTGCCATTAGTCAGGAATGCCTTTCTTTTAAACGTTCCAATTGAAGATTTTTGCACCAAACTCGTTGGTTCCAAACATCTAAATTGACAAATTTCAGAAATGCAAACAAGGCTGAAGTTAATGGACCAGGTGATCCAATTACAGGGGCTCAGGGACAACACTGCTATAGGAAAGACGTTGTGAAACTTGAAAGGGTTCAGCAAAGATTTACAAGGATGTTGTCAGCGTTAGAGGGTTTGAGCTAAAAGGAAAGGCTGAATAGTCTGGGGCCATTTTCCCTAGAGCATTAGAGGTTTATAAAATCATGGCCAGCATGGTTACGGTAAATAGTCAAGGTTTTTTCCAGGGTAGGGAAATCCAAAACCGGAGGGCATAGGTTTAAGGTGAGTTCAGAAAAATTTAAAAGGGATCTAAGGGCAACTTTTTCAAGCAGAGGGTGGTGCACTTATGAAATGTGCTGCCAAAGGAAGTGATGGAAGTTAGTACAATTACAACATTTAGAAGGCATCTGGATGGCTACACAAATAGGAAGTGTTTAGAGGGATATGGGCCAAATGCTGGCAAATGGGACTAGGTTAATTAGGATATCTGGTTGGTATGGATGAGTTGGATCCAAGGGCCTGTTTCTGTGCTATAAATCTCCATGACTCTATAAATAATTTAGAAGATTTTTTTGGATACCTTCCTCTCCCTTGAATATTTAATTTACATCTCTGTTGTCATCGGAATTAGATCCTGCTTTTCACATCCCGATACATCATAACTAAACTGTGATGATAGAAATACAAGATTGTTGCTGTAAGATTATCTATAAAACAAGTTTGCGGATTACTTTTTTTTGGCTAACTAAACATTCATTTTGTAATTAATTTAATTGCTACAATATAGGTATGACTCACCATTAGTAACAAGGAATGTTCGTAGTTGATTCCACACATAAAAGAAGCGTGAGATTTGAGATGAAAATGTATGCTTTAAAGACTCTAGAAAAAAAATGCACATATTGGAGAAAGAACAGATACTTTGTTAGAAAGGATTCAAGTCTGTATTGCTTTGTGAAAAAGAATTACCTGGACTGATGTTCTGAAGAAACTCATGAACAGATTGTGCAGGTACATCAGTTGCATTCTGAAATCGTTTCACCAAGTCACACTGGAATGCCAATAATTCTGGTAGGTACTTCACCAATCTTAACTGAGCTTCCTGCACATTAGGAGATTGTTAACACATTAACAGAAATGCCACAGAACATATTTACAACACATCTGGCATCAACAAGTTACAGTTCACCAATTTACACTTAAAGAAGCATTTGTGCTGTTAATGCATTCATGAACAGAGAAAACCAGAAGTTGTACATGTTGAACTGGGGTATTTCAATCAATATAACATATATGAAAATTTTGCAAACAATGTAACCATTGTTGTCAAATCCTTGCTCTGTTACATTCAGATGGCTGATACACTGCTTTCCTTATCAGCTCTTGTCCATAAGCTCCCAATCTGTCTATTTCTCTGCCACTTCAACCCTGTTCCACATCAGCTTCAATTCATGCATTTCTTCAGCCCCAACCTCTCTGGTTCTTCACTCATTGTCTTTACACTTACTCACTCCAATGCCAGTTTTGTTTTTATCTTCTTGCCCACCATCCCAACGCTGGTAATGCAACTTCAAGCAGTCCTATTCTCTCTTCAGGTCTTCCTCAATCCACAAAAAAATCTTCTCAAAGCGTGTCCTAATTTCCCCAATTACAATTTCCAGGCTTGCTATCTGTTTCCAGGTTGTATTTATGAATAACCTTCAGACTTTGGAGAACGTTCTCTAACTATTCAAAAGATGCATCCAATACAATAAAAAAATTCAGTGGTAAAACTATAGACAATGAGAGTCATTGTTGGTAGATATGCTACATTATCACAGATTTCAGCCAGACCGTATTTTGGGTGTTTTACGCTTTAGAATGAATGCCTTGGTATTGGCATTTTGTGCATCCTAGAGCTGTACAAAATGGAAACAGATCCTTTGGTTCAACTCGTCCATGCCGATCAGATATTCTAAATAAATCTAGTCCCATTTCCCAGCATTTTGCCCATATCCCGCTAAACCCTTTGTATTCATGTATTCATCCAGTTACCTTTTAAATGTTGTAATTATACCAGTCTCCGCCACCTCCTCTGGCAGCTTATTCCATACATGTACCATCCTCTGCGTGAAAAGATTGCCCCTTAGATCCCTATTAAATCTTTCCCCTCTTACCTTAAAGCTATGATTTCTAGTTTTGAACTTCCCCAGCCTACATCTTTCCACACATTATGGAAGAATGCTGATCCAAAAGACATATGCAGGGCCCAAAGAAACTAAGGTTTAGTGGACATCTGAGATTAGTCATTCTCTGTCATGAGGCATTAATGTATTTTTGTGGCCACAATGTTGAAAATCCTTGCCACTGATATTTTAAATGTACAATTTTACAAAATATGAATAGAAAGTATTTTTCTTGTCACTTTTAGAATGATTCTTTAAAGGATTGAAATGTTTCACACCAGTTAGATGCATTTTTTTTCTTTTTGATGCAAACAAAGAAACGTGTGCACTTAACAACTGAATTCTTTCAGCTTACACCAACCATTTTCACCACCGCACATAAGATTTCATGGTTCCCGAAGGTGATGGATGCCATTATTGTGAAATTAGGCTATCTTTCAATTGATAAGGGTAACACAACTTTGCCAGAACACATATACAATAAATATATATATAAAACCAAGACCATAAAACATGCTGTGCCAAATACCTTTTGTAGAAACCTCCAAAGGATGGGTACAGCATCTTGCCCATCCTTGTTTTCCACTATGTGTCTCAAATGTTCAATGGAAATTCTTTTCCGACAGCTCCATATAGTAGAACTGTGCAGTGGTTGCTTGTCAGGTAGTTTAAGAAATGTTTGTGGGTCGCCATACACAATTTTGACAATAGGATTTGAACTTATTCTTTTATCCTGACTTATTTGGTTGTTGATGTCCACAAGATTTCTATCCAGGTTCTGTTAAAATGAAGTTCCACAAATTAAATTACAATAAATATTAATTAGCTTCTCATACCTACCTACATATAATTTTAGTAATTTTGGTTTTGAAATATAACAGCAAGTAAAAAAGACAAAACAAGATAAAAATACAGTGCATTTATAAAATATCTTTCACTCCTCAGGTCAATTAATTACATTCAAATAGCGAAGGCAACTTTCCATTTGTTCCAGAACAGCTACAACTATAAAATCCACCCAGGTGTGTTCTGTATACAAAATACAGCCAATGACTGCCGAATTATTCTGCTATTGATCATCAATCAAGTGATAGAAGGTGGCATCAAGCAGCACTTGTTCACTGACACACACTGTTCCACTAGGCCCACATAGTTCTTGACCTCATTATAGCCTTTGTTCAATTGTGGACAAAAGAGCTAAATTTCACAGCTGAGGCAACAGTAAATGCCTTTGACCTGAAGTTATATTTGACAGTGTGGCATCAAGGAACACTAACACAACTAGAGTCAATTGGAATCAGGACAAAATTTCTCCGCTGGCTGGAGTCATACATAGCACCAAGGAAAATAGTTGTGGTCGTTGGAGATTAGTCATCTCAGACGGAATTCCTCAGGGGAGTATCCTAGGTTCAAACATCTTCAGCTGCTTCAGCAATTGTCTTCCCTCCATTGTAAGGTCATGAGTGGATGTTCACTGATCATTGCATCATTCATGGCTCCTCAGAAACTGTATAAAATTTGTACAATATCCAGGTTTGGGATGAGATGTAGCAAGCAGCAGTCACATCACACAACTGAGCTGAAAATGTGTTGCTGGAAAAGCGCAGCAGGTCAGGCAGCATCCAGGGAACAGGAGAATCGACGTTTCAGGCATAAGCCCTTCCTGAAGAAGGGCTTATGCCTGAAACGTCGATTCTCCTGTTCCCTGGATGCTGCCTGACCTGCTGCGCTTTTCCAGCAACACATTTTCAGCTCTGATCTCCAGCATCTGCAAACCTCACTCTCTCACATCACACAACTGCCAGGCAATGACTCTATCTAATAAGAAAGAATCTGACTATTGTCCCTTTACATTCAATGGTATTATCAGTGAACCCCAAAACTATCAACATCATGGGACTACCATTGACCAGAAACTGAGCTGAACTACCAAATAAATACTATAGCTACAACAGCAGGTTAGAGGCTAGGAATCCTGCAGCGAGTAACTTACTTACTAATTTCTCAAAGTCTGTTCAATATCTACAAAGTATAAGTCAGGGGTGTGATGGAATACTCTCCATTTGCCTGGGATGAGTGCAGCTCCAACAACATTCAAGAAGCTTAACATCACTGAGGATGAAGCTGCTTGTCTGACCGAAATAATGTGCTCAAACGTTCACTCCTTCCAACACCAATACATTATAACTGCAATGCGTACCATCTACAAGAGGCACTGCAGAAATTCATTAAAGATCCTTAGACACCACATTCCAAACACACACACTACTATCTGGAAGGACAAGGGTAGCATTTACATGGGAACATCACCACCTCCAATTTCCCCTCCAAGCCATTCAATCTTCTCTTGGAAATGTATTGGTTTTCCTTCAGTGTCATTGGAACAAAATCCTGGAACTCTCTCCCCAACAGCATTGGAAGTCTAACTACAGCAGATGGACTGCAGCGGCTGAAGAAGGCAGCTCATCACCACCTTCTCAAGAGCAAATAGGGCCGCGCAATAAATGCTGGCCCATCCAACAATGCCCACGTGAATAAAAAAAACTAAGTTAAAAATCACACAACAGCAGGTTATAGAACATAGAACAATACAGCACAGAACAGGCCCTTTGGCCCACGATGTTGTGCCGAACATTTGTCCTAGCTTAAGCACCCATCCATGTACCTATCCAATTGCCGCTTAAAGGTCACCAAAGATTCTGACTCTACCACTCCCACAGGTAGCGCATTCCATGCCCCCACCACTCTCTGGGTAAAGAACCCACCCCTGACATCTCCCCTATACCTTCCACCCTTCACCTTAAATTTATGTCCCCTTGTAACACTCTGTTGTACCCGGGGAAAAAGTTTCTGACTGTCTAATCTATCTATTCCTCTGATCATCTTATAAACCTCTATCAAGTCACCCCTCATCCTTCGCCGTTCCAACAAGGCCTAGCACTCTCAACCTATCCTCGTACGACCTATTCTCCATTCCAGGCAACATCCTGGTAAATCTTCTCTGCACCCTCTCCAAAGCTTCCACATCTTTCCTAAAGTGAGGCGACCAGAACTGCACACAGTACTCCAAATGTGGCCTAACCAAAGTCCTGTATAGTTGCAACATCACTTCACGACTCTTGAATTCAATCCCTCTGCTAATGAACGCTAATACACCATAGGCCTTCTTACAAGCTCTATCCACCTGAGTGGCAACTTTCAAAGATCTATGAACATAGACCCCAAGATCCCTCTGTTCCTCCACCTCACTAAGAACCCTACCATTAACCCTGTATTCCACATTCTTAGTTGTCTTTCGAAAATGGACAACCTCACACTTGGCAGGGTTGAACTCCATCTGCCACTCCTCAGCCCAGCTCTGCATCATATCTAAGTCCCTTTGCAGCCGACAACAGCCCTCCTCACTGTCCACAACTCCACCAACCTTCGTATCATCTGCAAATTTACTGACCCACCCTTCGACTCCCTCATCCAAGTCATTAATAAAAATTACGAACAGCAGAGGACCCAGAACTGATCCCTGCGGAACTCCACTTGTAACTGGGCTCCAGGCTGAATATTTACCATCTACCACCACTCTCTGACTTCGACCGGTTAGCCAGTTTTCTATCCAATTGGCCAAATTTCCCTCTATCCCATGCCTCCTGACTTTCCGCATAAACCTACCATGGGGGACCTTATCAAATGCCTTACTAAAATCCATGTATACTACATCCACTGCTCTACCCTCATCCACATGCTTGGTCATCTCCTCAAAGAATTCAATCAGACTTGTAAGGCAAGACCTACCCTTCACAAATCCGTGCTGGCTGTCCCTAATCAAGCAGTGCCTTTCCAGATACTCATAAATCCTATCCCTCAGTACCCTTTCCATTACTTTACCTACCACCAAAGTAAGACTAACTGGCCTGTAATTCCCGGGGTTATCCCTATTCCCTTTTTTGAACAGGGGCACAACATTCGCCACTCTCCAGTCCCTGGTACCACCCCCATTGACAGTGAAGATGAAAAGATCATTGCCAACGGTACTGCAATTTCCTCTCTTGCTTCCCACATAATCCTAGGATATATCCCATCAGGCCCGGGGGACTTGTCTATCCTCAAGTTGTTCAAAATGTCCAACACATCTTCCTTCCTAACAAGTATCTCCTCTAGCTTACCAGTCCGTTTCACACTCTCCTCTTCAACAATACGGTCCCTCTCATTCGTAAATACTGAAGAAAAGTACTCATTCAAGACCTCTCCTATCTCTTCCAATATGCAGTCTCCCACTACTGTCCTTGATTGGACCTACCCTCGTTCTCGTCATTCTCATGTTTCTCACATACGCATAAAATGCCTTTGGGTTATCCTTGATCCTATCCGCCAAAGATTTTTCATGCCCTCTCTTAGCTCTCCTTTCTTCAGGTCCCTTCTGGCTATCCTGTATCCCTCCACTGCTCTGTCTGAACCCTGTTTCCTCAACCTTATAGTCCAAAAGGTTTATTTGGAAGCACTAACTTTTGGAGCCCTGCTTCTTCATCAGGTAGCTGTGGAGCAGGACCATGAGACACAGAATTCATAGCAAAAGAATACAGTGTCATGCAACTGAAATGATGTATTTGTTCAATCACAATCACAAAACCAGCCTCAGATGTTTACTTGGATTTGTCTTTTTAGGTCCAGCAAGAATATTTCAGTGGTAGCTTTAAATGGCCTGTTAAATACTGATTTCTACTACTTTTGTCATACTATATAAGAAACTTACATTATTAACTCATCCAAAACAGCTTTTAAGTTATTTAAACAATATTTTAATACGCAGAAATGCAGAAGAAAAATACCTTTAATGTGGGAGTTACCACGCATTGCAAAAACAGTTTCTCCCAATTATTTCTTTGTTGTTTAGTGGAGAGTCTTTCACATTCTAGAGAAGGCACTAGAATAAAGGTATGAGATGTGGTATTTCAATGACATGAACAAAGTAGCTAGTATTTCTTTTAACTATTTATTTAACTCAATTTGCTACCTTTTTAAAAAGGAAATACTTACACTGCTTTTGCTGAAGGAGATGGCTAAGAATGATATGAACGACTATGGCAGTTTCATCTGCACTCTTTCCCAGTGACCTTATCAGTTGTTCCATGTCTTTTCCAATATGACACCAGAGAAAGGCTGCTGGATTTGCGACTTGTGGTTTTATAATGACTGCTATCGACTATGTGAAAAAAAAATCATTCAGACTTGTTGATTTATTAAAAATTAGCCTATTTTATCAGGTAATCTTGTAATTGAAACCTGCATTCATTTTCAGGATATGCAAAGTTCATCTCATGCTTGTGTATGAGTTGATATTGTGCCTTAGTACAGAGGAATTAATATGACTGCACTCTCTGAGCTATCAAGACAGGAGTTTTATCTAAAACTGTAGAACAATCTTGAGCACTATACTCAGAGGGAAGAGCTTAGAAAAGACTCCAGCATCAGGATTTATTGCTGCAGTGTCAGCAATTCAAGATCATTAAACTAGCTCTATTTAGTCGATTGCTTGCCTATTTAGTTTTGATTTCCCAGTTTGCCTCCCTTTAGTCTATGTATCCCTATATCCCTTTCTTTAATATCAGGTACTACTGTCATTCTGTATAATTATATGCAATGAAGCATAATACAAGTTTACACCATTTCAACATGAAAAGTTGAAACACTAAAGTTCTGAACAAACTTAGTCAGCCTTGATTTTGAGCATACACCGATTTGAAAGGCCTGCAAATATAATTCCTTTGCTGGTCACACTGACATTACAAGGAAGGGATCTGTAGCATGCAAATCAGGAGCTCTGGCCACTATTGAATACTGACAAAATCTTGGGTTATCTGTAAAATTTGACTATGACTGTAGGAGAAGATTAAGTAATATGCAGATATTTGCTTAAAATAGGACAAAAACATGAATCACATCCTTTCTTATTTAATCTATTCCCAAGACTGCAAAACCAAATAGAATCATAAAATCCCTACCATGCAAAAAGTGGCCATTCACCCATCAAGTCTGCATCGACCCTCTGAACAGCATCCCACCCAGACCCACCCCATCCCTGTAACCCTGCATTTACCATAGGTAATCCACCTAGCCTGCACATCCCTGGACACTACAAGACAATTTAGCATAGGTAATCCATCAAACCTGCATATCTTTGGACTGTGGGAGGAAACCGGAGCACCCAGAGAAAACCCACGCAGACACTGGGAGAACATGCAAACTCCACACAATTCTCTCATTAACAAAATAAAGCATTTGTCATGGTCAGAGTTCATAACCCTGATCGATAGATGTAGTGGATTTTTTTATTCCAACGTATTTTTTTGAAAAATGGGCGATACAGCTAAACGATGACTAGGTACAAATTCAGTGGCTGCCTGGAGAGGAATTATGAAATATCACACCCACAGCTGTCATGTAAGCTTCAAAGGGAGATGTATACCACAAAATTAACTGTAAACCTCGGTCTTTCAGAATGTGAAAATTAGAGGAGAAAAGACAGCAATCTGGGAGATAGACATGGTGCATTTCTCGATTACAAGAATACATAGCACAGGGCTTAAAAGCGAGCTGATTTTGTGTTAGTGGTCCGATGTATTAATGTGTGAACCAGAATACTGTGAAGGTCACAGTTGGGAAACACTCCCTCACTCCAAGTGTCAAATGAAAACAGGACAAAAAAAATTTCAGTCAACCTGCAAAAAGCCAAGGAGCTCAAAATGAACTTCAATTATCAACTTTGCATATCTACTCAAGACTGACTGCTCAACTCTTAATGTTCAACAATTGACATAATACAAATACCCAAAAACTGATCAGCATATCTATTTTGGATTCAATTCCTATCCTTATTTTCCATGCATGTGTGTTGCATTATAATTTCTTCTTGCAGTTAGCAACAAATGAACTGTTAACTCTGCAAAGCCTGGTTAAATTGGCTGCTTTGGTCGAGAAGCAAGGTATCTCCAGGGAAGGAGTCCGTTCTAAATTAAATTTGCTCTGACCAACCAAAAAGGTGAAAAACCAAGGGAAGCCAGTTCATACCTCCTCACCTGAAAGCTTAACAATTTGGTATATCCTGTCCGGAACTGTAACAACATGTGAAACTTTGCCAGGGATGAGTCTTAACATATTGCAAAAACATATTGTACAAGACATCCTGATATTGTTTCCAAAAAAAATGATTCTGGGAAGAAACTTGTTAACAGTATTGATATAATTAATCGGTAAACCAAAATATTATTAAACCAAATAAATACCTGAGGATCTTCTATTGTTCCTAAAATCATAGCTGCATGTGTCAACAGGCGAATAATTAAAAAGGAAACTGCAGACATTTCTCTGTCAGGAACGGCCACTGTTTCTCTTTTCCCTGGATCTCCTAGAACATGTCCTGTTTGTGTCCTGTCCATCCTATAAATCAGATAAATTCACTAGAATACATTTTTCATAAAGAGCTGTGTTTAGATTTGAAGAAAAGTCCCTTTGCAAGGGATATGCTATAGTCAAGTTCTTCACAAAAATTAACAACCTAACAGTTGAGTGAGCAAATAGAATTTAAATTTAAAATGTATCAAATAAACAGAATGGGTGATGTTGTTTTACAAACGAGTAGTCACTGAGCTAAAGTTTCCAATGCCCAGCAAAAATGTATACTTTCTTTACTGGAGCCTCCATTTAAAGTTTGGAACAATATATAAAGATAATTTAATATGAATATGCTTATGATGACATATCTTAACAATTCCTAGATTTAATACTTTAAAAGTAAATAGAGGATAATTTTGGGATCTGCCCATCAAACTTTGATTGAGAAAGGACTTAACTATTTTTATTTAATAGTATTTAGGAGAAAGCAAAGGAAAGGCACTGTAGAAGATAATCACTTGCAAAACACAACTGCAATCATGCTTATGAAAAACAGACTTGCAACTAAATAAACCATAAATACAGCCTTGACTTACATGTCAACTCACACATTTGGATACTTTGACACAAATCAATCTTTACCAATCACTACTACTGAAATACAGTCTTCAATATTAATTTCTAACCTCTCACATTAAAGACAGATATCAAACTAATAATTAGATTAGCAAGATGTGAAAATGGAGTTTCATAGATGGTGTGAGGGCACCAACTATTTACAATTTAACTTACTGACTTGGATGAAGGGACCGAATGTACAATAGCTAAATTTGTTGATGACACCAAAATAGATAGAAATCTAAGTTATGAAGATATACGGAACCTGCAAAAGGGTATAGACAAATTGACTGATTGGGCAAAAAATTAGCAGATGGAGTGTAATGTGGGAAAATGAACCTGTTCACTTTGGCATGAAAAATAGAAAAGCAATGTATTATTTAACTGGATGGAGTGTGCAAAGCTCAGAGGTACGAAATGTTAAAATGCAGGTACAGCAAGTAATTAAGTTAAATGGAACATTGTCAGGTCCTGTGAGGGGAATGCAATATAAAAGTTGAAATGTTTTGATAGCTTTGGCTTATATCATCAGTAGAAGAACTACTATTGAAATATATAAAATTTTGCAAGGACTTGACAGGGTGAATGATTAAATGTAATTCCCCTTTGTGGGGACTAGAATCTGGGGACACGGTTTATAAATAGAGGGTTTTCCTTTAAGATGGAAAGGAGGAACAATTTTTCTCTCAGAGAATCATAGGTCTTTGAAACTCTCACTCCCAGAGCGGACGTTGGGACATTGAGTAGTTTTACAACACAGGTAGACAATGTCTTGAATAAAATAAGGAGTCAGAGGTTATCAGGGTAGGCAGGAATGTGGAATTAAGGCCAGAGTCAGCCAGGATGTTTCGGAACATCACAATGGGTTTGAGGAGCTGATTAGCCATATATATATATATATATATATATATAGATAGATAGCACTACTGAGGTTAAACATTCTCATTTCCAGCAGACTTAAGCATGATTTATCTGCAATAATTTTCCATGATTGAAGCATGGCCATTTTTTATTTGATCTGCATGAAAATATTCTTACATATCAGCATCTCTGAATCCAGCAACAGCAATATGATTTTTTCCTCCAATTTCAGCATTACATTCAACACAACGAGCTGTTTCCATAGGCATTCCACACTGTAATAGAAAAGCAACATTGCATATATGTTTTGGCAAAGTATGCAAATTTTTAAAAATGTATAAAAACTTACTTCTCCTACAACGCACGGATGTCCATTTGGGCACTCTGAAAAGTTAAAAGAATTTGCCAATCATTATTTAACAATGAAACACTTTCCAATTTAATAAATAAATTCAAAGGGAGATTTTGTCACTTACGAAACCACTTTAGATTCTGAAATGCAGTCCAGCCACGGGCTTCTACAGTTATGTCCTCAGGCATGGTGGGCAGGAATGCAGCCTAAGTGTATAGTTTTTTTAAAAAGTGATGAGAAACTGCAAGTTTTATTTTCAACAAAATTGAACACATATTTTAATTTTTTCTTGGTTGTGAACTTTGATACCTACCACTCGTAATTTTTCTTTTACTTCAGTTATAAATCATACAAACAGGCCCTCTAGTCCACTATGTCTACACCAATGAACAACACCAAATATACTAATCCCACTTGAAATTGGTTCATAGCCTTCCCTAATCCTGGTACTTTAAATGTTTGTTCAGATGCTTCATAGAAGTTGAGTGTCTCTGCCTCCAACACTTTCTGAGATAGCAAGTTCCATATTTCTACCCCACTCTGGGCGATAAAGATTTTCCTCAGATCCTCTCTAAAGTCCTTACTCCTGATCTTAAACTTATGCCCTCGTCTTAAACATGTTTGCCATGGGGAACAGATTCTCATGACCTAGTCTATGTATGCCTTTCATAATTTTGTATACATCAATCAGACACCCTTCAGCCTCCTCTGCTGCAGGGAAAATAAACACAGCCTTTCCAGTCTCTCTTCATAACTGAGATTTTCCATTCCAAGTAACATCCTGGTGCATCTCCTCTATACCCCCTCCAGTGCAATCATGTCTTTCTGATAGTGTGGTGACCAGAACTACACATAGCCTAGACATCTTTATGTCCACGAAGCATCTAACACCTCCTCCTTTTTAATCTCTACATACCAAACACTCCTAATAATTTTGAACCCTTCTAGTGATCAAGTTTCTCCCTATGTCATCATAGCTTTAATAATATGTTTCCTTGGTAAAGACAAATGCAAGCTATTAATATGACACCTCACCTTGCAGACATGGGGCAAAATATTAATGATACTTCCAATGTTTTTGGGAAGCAATTGAAATTGCCCTGATCTTGTCACTTGAGACAAACTTGATTAGGTCACACACCCAGTGTTTTGACAAGTGAAATAATTTGAAGAATGGAATAAATATTAGTAACCACAAAAAAGATGGAAAGGAGGTTCAAATCAAAACTCAAGCTTGATTGTGAAACAAAAGCATACACTGAAAGGCACTGAAAATGTGAAACAGTGGCAAAAAGTGCTAGCAACTGAACTTATTTTTGAACTCCTGGATACAGGCTGCCTGGGACCAGATGACTTGTACAATCTCTGATTCAACAACATTTCAGTTGAGAATGGGTATTCATGTTAAGGTTCCTTTTCCACAGGCTGCAACAGTGGATGCACTACAGAATATGTTTTCTAGCTATCTCCCATTGGCAGTCTGAGAAATAACTATAAATTTACATATAGCTTCATTAATAATACTTAGTATTAAAGAGCAATTCATTAATCTTCCTTTAATTTGAGCAGACTTTCACAAATGCAGCTAGACTGGGGCAATATTCAAGCTTTGCTGAGAGGCAAGAAACATCTGCACCATACTAGTGCCAGACAATGACTATCACCAACATGAGAAAGTTTAATCACTGACACTCAATTGCATTACTGTTATTGAATGTCCCACTATGAACATCTATCAACAACTATCAGTGGGTTATCATTGACCAGAAAAAGAACTGTACTCGCCATATAAATACAGTGACTACAAGAGCAGGTCAGAAGCTACGAATCCTGCAGCAAGTAACTCACCTCCTAAATCTTCAAAGCCTGTCCAATCAGACACATCAGGAGTGTGAGGGAATACTCCCCACTTCCCTGGATGAGTGCAGCTCCATCAACACTCAAAACGTTTGACATCTAGGACAAAGCAGCATCCACAAACATACACTCCCTCCGCCAGTGATGCTCAGGTGGAAACGGTGGATGCCATCTACAAGATGCACTGCAGAAACTCATCAAGGTTCCTTTCCAACTTTGATTTAGAAGGACAAAGGTCTGCATATACTGGAAGTTCAAATGGACAATGATAGGTTGCACTCTCCAACCCACTCATTGTCATGATTTGGAAATATATCACTGGGTCAAAATTCTGAATGGCCCTCCCTAACAATATGCGGGTTTATGTACAGCAAATGGACTGTAGTATTTCAAGAAGCCAGCTCACCACCTTTTTAAGGATAATAACGGATGAAAATAAAATGCCATGTCAATCAATGAAACACACAACCTATGAATGAATAAAAAGATTACCCAATTTGACAGTATGAGTGGGAAAAACATACTTTAAGTAATTTAATCTGATATACAAAAGTTGTCAATTTTTATACTAATAATCAGGAGCATGTTAGCTCTTCAGAATGTTTTAAGATTCACACTTTTTTTTAAACCAATTGTCACTTCATGCAGACTTGATTAAAAGGCTGTTGACCTCATGTGATTAAACACCAAGCTAGAACCTACAAAAGGTGGACAGATTCTTGAAACCACTGAATAAGAGATGAAATTACTGTAAGAAACACTGGCATGAAACCTCTAGGGTTTTTGATGGTGAATGATCACAAGGTCAAGGCTTAGCAGATTCAATACAATAATTTTAAAGTTAACCCATAATGCAGTTGTAGTTGGTCATTCTCAGGGATGATAAAACATAGATTGTTTAAGCTCATTTTGCTGCATGGTATTTCTCATTACAGATGAACTGCATCCAGTTACTTTCATAATATTCAAAGTCCCTTAGCTTCAGAAATATGAAGTACAACATCCCCATAATTGAGAAAGCAAGTTCCCCCAGTTTTCTTTTTGAAGGATGTTTGTGTCAGAAGGCCAAGAAAACCTTGCAATTATTACTCTCACCTTTAGACAATAGACAATAGGTGCAGGAGTAGGCCATTCTGCCCTTCGAGCCTGCACCACCATTCATAATGATCATGGTGATCAACCTCAATCAGTATCCTGTTCCTGCCTTATCTCCATTACTCTTGATTACACTATCCTTGAGAGCTCTATCCAACTCTTCCTTAAACGAATCCAGAGACTGGGCCTCCACTGCCCTCTGGGGCAGAGCATTCCACACGCCCACCATTCTCTGGGTGAAGAAGTTTCTCCTCATCTCTGTCCTAATGGTCTACCCCGTATTTTTAAGCTGTGTCCTCTGGTTCGGGACTCACCCATCAGCGGAAACATGTTTCCTGCCTCCAGAGTGTCCAATCCTTTAATAATCTTATACGTCTCAATCAGATCCCCTCTCAGTCTTCTAAACTCAAGGGTATTCAAGCCCAGTCGCTCCAATCTTTCAACATAAGATAGTCCTGCCATTCCAGGAATTGACCTTGTGAACCTATGCTGCACTCCCTCAATAGCCAGAATATCTTTCCTAAAAATTGGCGACCAGAACCGCATACAATGTTCCAGGTGCGGTCTCACCAGGGCCCTGTACAGCTGCAGAAGAACCTCTTTGCTTCTATACTCAATCCCTATTGTTATTAAGGCCAGCATGCTATTAGCTTTCTTCACTACCTGCTGTACCTGCATGCTTGCCTTCATTGACTGGTGTACAAGAACACCCAGATCTCTTTGTACTGCCCCTTTACCTAACTTGACTCCATTTAGGTAGCAATCTGCCTTCCTGTTCTTGCCACCAAAGTGGATAACCATACATTTATCCACATTAAACTGCATCTGCCATGCATCTGTCCACTCACCAAACCTGTGCAGGTCACCCTGTAATCTCCTAACATCCTCCTCACGTTTCACCCTGCCACCCAGCTTTGTATCATCAGCAAATTCGCTAATGTTACTATTAATACCATCTTCTATATCATTAATATATGTTGTAAAAACTGCAGTCCCAGCACTGATCACTGCGGTACCCCACTGGTCACCGCCTGCCATTCCGAAAGGGAGCCTTTATCACTACTCTTTGTTTCCTGTCAGCCAACCAATTTTCAATCCAAGTCAGTACTTTGCCCCCAATACCATGCGCCCTAATTTTGCTCACTAACCTCCTATGTGGGACTTTATCAAAGGCTTTCTGAAAGTCCAGGTACACTACATCCACTGGATCTCCCTTGTCCATCTTCAGAGTTACATCCTCAAAAAATTCCAGAACATTAGTCAAGCATGATTTCCCCTTCATAAATGCATGCTGACTCTGACCTATCCTGTTACTGCTATCCAGATGTGTCGTAATTTCATCCTTTATAATTGACTCCAGCATCTTTCCCACCACTGAGGTCAGACTAACTGGTCTATAATTTCCTGTTTTCTCTCTTGCTCCTTTCTTAAAAAGTGGTACAACATTAGCCACCCTCCAATCCGCAGGAACTGATCCTGAATCTATCGAATTCTGGAAAATAATTTCCAACGCATCCACGATTTCTAGAGCCACCTCCTTCAGTACCCTGGGATGTAGATCATCAGGCCCGGGGACTTATCAGCCTTCAGACCTAACAGTCTCTCCAACACCAATTCCTGGCAAATATAAATTCCCTTCAGTTCAGGTCCTTCAGCCACTGTTACCTCAGGGAGGTTGCTTGTGTCTTCCCCAGCGAACACAGATCTGAAGTACCAATTCAACTCTTCTGCCATTTCTTTGTTCCCCGTAATATATTCCCCTGTTTCTGTCTTCACGGGCCCAATTTTAGTCTTAACCATTTTTTTCCCTTTCACATACCTAAAAAAGCTATCCTCCTTTATATTTTTGGCCAGTTTACCTTCGTACCTCATTTTTTCTCTGCGTATTTTCTTCTTAGTAGTCCTCTGTTGTTCTTTAAAAGCTTCCCAGTCCTCCATTTTCCCACTCATCTTTGCTATGTTATACTTTTTCTCTTTTGACTTTATATGTTTCTTAATTTCCCTCGTCAGCCACGGCCACCCCTGCCTCCTCATAGGATCTTTCTTCCTTTTTGGAAAGAACTGATCCTGCATCTTCTGCATTATACCCAGAAATATCTGCCATTGTTCCTCCACTATCATCCCTGCTAAGGTATTGCAACATTGAACTTTGGCCAGCTCCATAGTTCCCTTTATTCAACTGAAATATTATCACTACCGATTGTACCCTCTCCCTTTCAAATTGCAGATTGAAGCTTATTGTATTATGGTCACTACCTCCTAATGGCTCCTTCACTTTGAGGTCCCTGATCAATTCTGTTCATTGCACAATACCAGATCCAGAATTGCCTTCTCCCTGGTAGGCTCCAACACCAGCTGTTCTAAGTATCCATCTCAGAGGCACTCCACAAAGTCTCTTTCTTGAGGTCCAATACCATCTTGATTCTCCCAGTCTACCTGCATGTTGAAATCCCCCATAACAACTGTAGTGACATCTTTGCGACAGGCCAATTTCAGCTCCTTATTCAACTTACACCCTACATCCATACTACTGTTTGGGGGCCGGTTGATAACTCCCAAGAGGGTCTTTCTACCCTTCGAATTTCTCAGCTCTATCCATACTGACCCTACATCCCCTGATTCTAGGTCCCCCACGGAAGGGACTGAATATCATCCCTTACCAACAGGGCCACCCCACCCCCTCTGCCCGTCAGTCTGTCCTTAAGATAGCATGTATAGCCTTGAATATTCATTTCCCAGGCCCTGTTCACTTGAAGCCACGTCTCAGTTATCCCCACAATATCGTAGCTGCCAATTTTCAAAAGAGCCTCAAGCTCATCCATCTTATTTTTAATACTTGGTGCATTCATATAGAGTATTTTTAATTTGTTACTGCCCTCACCTTTCCTATCAACCCCTATTTCACTCAACCTTACGGCATGATCCCTTTTTGAGTTTTCTGCTTCATTGATACCGTTGTCTTTCTTGACTTCCCTTGTTCTAACTTTCCCTTCAATTTCCTCCTTAAACTTCCAGTTTGTCCCCTCCCCCCTGCTATTTAGTTTAAATGCAGCTGTGTTGCAGTAGCAAACCTGCCTGCCAGAATGCTGGTCCCCAACCTATTAAGGTGCAAACCGTCTCTTTTGTATAATTTATGCTTACCAGTGATCCAAAAATTTAAATCCTTGCTTCCTGCACCAGTTCCCCAGCCACACATTCAAGTCCATTATCTCCCTGTTCCTGGCCTCTCCAGCCCGAGGAACTGGAAGCAAACTGGAGATAACCACTCTGGACATCCTGCTTTTCAGCCTTCTTCCTAGTTCTCCGAAGTCCCGCTGTATAATGTTCCTCCTCTTCTTCCCGACATCATTTGTGCTGACATGTACCACCACCTCTGGTTCTTCATCTTTGCCCTTGAGGATTTCCTGCACTCTGTCTGCGATGTCCTTAATCCTGGCACCAGGAAGGCAACACACCATCCTTAAATCCTGCCTGTTGCCACAGGAACCCCATTCAGTTCCTCTCACTATGGAGTCCCCTATCACCACAGCTCTGTGCGATATCTGACTCCTCGGCTCTGCCTCCACACCAACGTTTGATTGACAGACCTGACTGCCTTGCGGACTGGCAGTGTCATCTGTCTCTACTGTTTCCAAAAGATTCAACTTGTTCCTGACAGGTACTTCCCCCATGGTCTCTTGCACTTGTCTCCTCTCTGCCTTCCTCATCGTCTTCTCTCTTCTGGTATGGTCGGTGTAATAACCTCGCTGAAGTTCCTGTCCAGAAAGATCTCGTTCTCTCAGATGAGCCTAAGGTCCTCGAGTTCTTTCTTCAGTGCTGTGATATGCTCTGTCAGTAGTTGAACGTGCACACACTTTCCACCCTTATACAAGCCAGACACATCACGCTGACCTCCCACATCATGCACGTAGCACACTGAACCAGCTAGGCAGTCATGTCTTCACCCTCTTCAACTGTAGCATAATCACTTCACTCAACCTCCTTGTCAATGACTCCTGAGCTAAAGACTCTCTTCTCTTAATTTGCTAAACAAGTAGGAATTCTGATTTACACAGTTAAGCAATGCAACTAATGCATTAACAATGATATTTAACCTAAACAGAATGTGGTGAAGAAATTTACTTTTGGAAATGTTAAATCAAAATATGAAAGGAAACCATACCAGCATATTAGCAGGTTGGAATGCGAGATTTTGCAGTGGTTTCAGGATGCCATTGTTCCCAGAGATGAATATAGCTGCCGTGTGAGTGATTATTTCTATCACTGTCCGCTCTAAGCTGCTTTGCTCAGGATTGATCTGAAGTCCAGGAAAGTGATTGTTGACTAATTTAATGGCAAAATTCTTTATTTTGGTAGAACCAAACACCATTTCATTCTGTATATACTTTTCAATTGTATCGCATTGCTGAAAAGCAAACAATGAAAATCATTCAGAAAATTGAAAAATACAATTGGATAAATTGTTAACGAAAGAAGCAATATTCTAAAACCTAAGGATTGCTCTGAACTTTCGCCATCTTAGGAAATATGAATTGACTATCTAAAGGCAAGGTATGCTCATATATCCAACTTCAGGAGTTAAGTGCTAAGCTTAACGTTCAACAATAAACACTTGGGATGTAAGAAATGAGGAACTGCACAATAGCAAAATCTTTATTTATGTGCACATAAACTAAAAGGCGAAAAGTTTTCCAATCTGCAGCCGGCAACTTAAAATAAATGGATGCAGAGATAGTGAAGGTATTTGTTACAATCTTCCAAAATTCCTTAGACACTAAAAGAGTTCCTACAGATTGGAAATAGCTTAATTTAACATTTTATTCACAAAGGATGGAACGAGAAAGCTTGAAATGATGGGCCAATTAACATCTGTCATATGGAAACTGCAAGAATCAATCCGGAAGTTATAATGGGATATTTTAAAAATTATGATCTGATCAGACAGAGTTTACATGGCTTTGTGAAAGGGAGATAGTGTTTAACTAATTCACTAAAGTTTTTTGAGAAAATAACAAGCAAATTGAATGAAGGGAACAAACACATATGGCCTACTTGAAGTTTACAAAGGCATTTAATAAATGCCATGTCACTTTGTACAAGAGCAAATGGCGTAATAGCTAATCTATTATTTGGTTAAAGGATTGGTTAGCTAAAAGCAAGCAACGAATATAGATAAATGGGTCTTTTTTTTAAGGTTGCAATCCATAACCAATGAAATTCTACAGAGATTAGTGCTGGAAACTCAACTATTTACAATCTACATTAACAACTTAGACAAAGGTCCCAAACGTATGGTAATTAAATTTCTCAATGACACCACAACAGGTAGGAAAACAAAGTTAAGGTGAGGTAAAGAGAAGGGATATGGATAAGTTTATTGTCTGGAAAAAAAGTTGACAGATGGAGTAATTTGGAAAAATGCAAACTTGCTCAGTCTAACAGGAAGAATAGAAAAACAATTTACTATTTAAATGGAGAGTGACTACAGAACGTTGTGCTAAGGAGAGATCGGAGTGTCCTGACATATGAATCACTAATAGTTCATACGCAAGTGGAGAAGACAATTAAGAAGACCAATGTAATGTCGAGGTTTATTGCAAGGGGAATAAAATATTTTTAAAAAGGAATAAAAACAAAGTGCTGGAGAAAATTAGGAGATCTGGCAATATACAGGTGGTACGGTGGCTTAGTGGTTAGCACTGTTGCTTCACAGCGCCAGGGATCCAGGTTCGATTCCAGCCTTGGGCGACTGTCTGTGTGGAGTTTGCACATTCTCCCAGTGTCTGCGTGGGTTTCCTCCGGGTGCTCCGGTTTCCTCCCACAGTCCAAAGATGTGCAGGTCAGGTGAATTGGCCATGCTAAATTGCCCATGATAGGTGCATTAGTCAGAGGGAAATAGATCTGGGTGGGTTGCTCTTTGGAGGGTCGGTGAGGACTTGCTGGGCCAAAGGGCCTGTTTACACACTGTAGGGAATCTAATTAGCGGAGAGAGAAACAAAGTGAACACTTCAAGCACTGTATGATTCTTCTTCAGTTCCAAAGAATCATCATACTGGATGCAAAATCTTAACTGTTTCTCTCTCCTCAGATGCTGCCAAATTTGATGAGTTTCTCCAGCATTGGCAGTATTTTGCTTTTATAAAAGTTGGGAAGTTTAACAGAAGCTGTACAGCATCTTGGTGATGCCACATCTGGAATACAAAATATGGAAATGCATCATTAGGAAGTCAGAGAAGTCATTCTGGGATGAAAGGCTTATCTTTTAAAGAGATGTTGAACAAGTTGGATATGTACCCAGTCAGGTTTCAAATAATGAGAAGCAATTTTATGAAAATATATAAGATCCTGAGGGGACTCAAAAGAGTAAATATCAGGAGGATGTGAACTAAAAGGGCACAGTTTAAGAATATGAGACCTCCTTTTTAATGAAGGTACATACTTTTGTCTCGGAGGGACATTTGTCTGTGGAATTCTCTCCTTTAGAAAACAGTTTCTGAATTTAATTCTAAGTTTCAAAGTCATTCTGAAAAGGGATAAGGATAGTGCAAAAATTAAGTGTCTAAACTGACACTTAATTTCTGCACTATTAAGTGTCAACATCATTAGACAGTATCTGGCAAACATAGACTGGAAGCAGTTACTTGTAGATAATAGCCGAGTGATATTATTGCTGGATTGTTAATTCAGAGACCCAGGCAACATTCTGAGGAATTGGGTTTAAATCCCACCATGACAGATGATGGAGTTTGAATTCAATAAAAATCTGGAATTAAGGGTCCGTGAATCCATTGTCAATTGTCAGAAAAACCCATCTGGTTGACTAATGCCCTTTAGGAAAGGAAACTGCCATTTTTACCCGGTCTGACCTATATGTGACTGACTTATGGTTGACTCTTAAATGCCCTCAGGCAATTGGGGGTGGACAATAATTTTGGCCTAGCCAGTGATGACGTCATGCCATGAAATAATAAAAAAACAGTCTACATTTGGGAAATGGGACTCTTTTAAGAATAGCATAGTTGAGAATTCAGGATCAGTATATTCCTCTTAGAGTGAAGGGGCAAGAGCAGCAAGTCCAGGGAACCCTGGATATCAAGGGATATTGATAATTTGGTGAAGAAAATGGAGGCAGCATATGTCAGGTACAGCAAAGAAAATGATGGGGGAGGTCCTTCAAAAGTAGAAGATTGCTTAAAAAGAAATTAGGAGGGCAGAGAGGGGTCACGAAATATCTTTGGCAGATGGAATCAAGCAAAGTCCCAAGGCATTTTCTAAGTATATTAATCTTATTGAATAGCTCAAATCTTATTGAATTATCAGCCATAATCTTATTGAATAGCTCAAATAGCTGAACAGCCTCTCCTGCTCCTTCGTCTAATGTTATTATATAAATTAAAACTTTATCTCTGCTCCACAATCCTCCATAGAAAATGGGCAAATTATTTTTCCCCAATTCTGTTAAATTTTACTTCTCATTAGGAGTTTTGTAAACAAACCGGAGGCCTGTGACCAGTGGTGTGCCACAAGGATCAGTGCTGGGTTCACTGCTTTTCATCATTTACATAAATGATTTAGATGTAAATATGTTACTAAGTTTGCAGATGATACCAGAATTGGAGGTGTAGTTGTCAGCGAAGGAGGTTACCTCAGAGTACAACGGGAACTTGATCAGGTGGGCCAAGGGGTTGAGTAGAGGCAGATGGAGTTTAATTTAGATAAATGTGAGAGGTGTTGCATTTTGGAAAGGGCAAATCAGAGCAGGACTTAATGGTAAGGTCCTGGAGAGTGCTGCTGAACAAATAGACCTTGGAGTGCAGGTTCATAGCTCCTTGAAAGTGGAGTCGCAGATAGATCAGATAGTGAAGGCGGTGTTTGGTATGCTTTCCTTTATTGGACACAGCACTGAGTACAGATGATCCTCGATTATCTGGCATTCAATTATCCAAATTTCAGATTATTCGAACAAAATCGCAAGGTCCCGATGCTTTGGTAAACTGTGTTATTCGGCATTCGATTAGCTGAGCAAAATACTCCCTGCCTGTGTCATTCGGATAATCGAGGTTCCTCTGTATAGGAGTAGGGAGGTCATGTTGTGACTGTACAGGACAGTGGCTAGGCCACTTTTGGAATACTGTGTGCAATTCTGGTCTCCTTCCTATGTTCTGAAACTTGAAGTGGTTCAGAAAAGATTTACAAGGATGTTGCCAGGGTTGGAGGATTTGAGCTATAGGGAAAGACTAAATTGGTTGGGGCTATTTTCCCTGGAGCATCAGAGGCTGAGGGGGTACTTTACAGAGGTTTATAAATTCATGAGCAACATGGGATAGGTAAATAGACAAGGTGTTTTCCATGGGGTGGGAAGGGAATAGGTTTATGATGAGTGGGGAGAAATTTAAAAGGGACCTAAGGGGAAACTTTTTCACGCAGAGGGTGGTGCATATAGAATGAAATGCCAGAGGAAGTGGTGGAGGCTGATACAATAACAACATTTAAAAGGCACCTGGTTGGGTATATGAAAAGGAAGGGTTTAGCAGGATATGGACCAAGCGCTGGCAAATGGGACTAGATTAGGTTAGAATATCTAGTCAGCATGGACGAGTTGGACCGAAGTGTCTGTTTACGTGCTGTACATCTCTATGACTTCAAGTCAGAAAAGATTTCATATATTAAAACATATTTAAAAATATACTTAGAGATTCTAGAACCAGAACTATCAATTTTAATAAAAGCAAATTACTGCGGATGCTGGAATCAGAAACCAAAAGAGAAAATGCTGGAAAATCTCAGCAGGTCTGGCAGCATCTGTAAGGAGAGCAAAGAGCTGACGTTTCAAGTCTAATTGACAAAGGGTCAGTTAGACTCAAAACGTCAGCTCTTTTCTCTCCTTACAGATGCTGCCAGACCTGCTGAGATTTTCCAGCATTTTCTCTCTATCAATTTTAATTATGGATTGTGATTCAATATAAAGAGTGCCAGAATTCGTTCTGAAGACTTGTGTTTTCTCCTTCGCATTTTAAAAATGAATTGGTTTTAATTTTTTTTTAAAAAAAGATTGCTCTTTTTAGGATTAGAAAAGTTATGTGTCATGCTCTATTTGATCAGAGATGGTTCACTACTGCCAAAGAGTGCAAAAAGAATTAGGTGCACCATTCTTTATCACGAACACCTTTTACCAAACACAATTATTTTCAAAAACAAAATAGTTTACACTCAATTATCCAGACTTACCGCTTGGTTTGGTCGGACACATTGGTTGGGCGATGCATTCAAAATAGTGATCTCCCGGAAGATTGCAAGGATCATGTGAACTTCTTTCTCATTCAAAGAACATTTGCAATCCTAAAAGTAAATAACTCTAGTCAGGTTTATCTTAAAGCAGGATCATACATCATTGCTAATAAATATGTTATTGTTGGTCTGAGCCTAAATGACGATTAATATTAGCACCAGACAACAAAACTCTGGAATTTATTGCCACTGCTATGGCATAACAGCACATTGCATTTCATTCTTCAGAAAATTTGCAAGCAATTGATTTATACTGGTTTAATGTTGAAACATCAGTCCATGCAAAAATCTTTAATTAATCAGAGGTAAAGTCCTCTGTCACACAGTCACATGATCTGACACTTATGTAAAAGACTAGCAAACACCAGGATTCTGCATTTATGTCAGTACTATGACAGTGGAGATTTATGGGTCAAAGATTTAGGCACAGCATGGTTCAACCACTAATTGAGGTAACTGTAAACAGTTGGAATAGCTTTCTCAACTGGAATAACTGCGGTTTAGCTGCTGTTTAGCAGCAGGGGGAAGTGACGAAGACCAGAGGGGCAGCCGGGAAGGAAAGCAGTGAGTATAAATGCTCACCCTTCGACGCCAACGGTCATTTTGAGTGCGAGCAGCAGCAGAGTGTAAAGGAACCCGGAAGTCTACAGCTAAGGTGAGACAGTTTGTTTTAAAATTACTTACCGGTAGCGGGCAGCAGTGTTTTTTTTTTCTCTTTTCACAGAAAGAGCGGGAGCAGCAGGGGGAAGTGACGAAGACCAGAGGGGCAGCCGGGTAGGTTTTTTCCCTATAAAAGCGCGCAGGAGAAGAACCCGAGGCACTACATAGTGCCTCCCACCCTCCCTCCTCCTCTAACCTAATAATAAGACCCGTTGTGGTAAGTACTGCATTTTGCTTGTTCTATTCTTTAGACCCAGATATTTTTTTTTAAAAAAAGGTTACTTTTAGAGGGATGGCAGTGAAGGCAGTGCAATGTTCCTCTTGCAACATGTTTGAGGTGAGGGATGCCATGGTCGTCCCTGCTGATTACACTTACAGGAAGTGCACCCATCTCCAGCTCCTCCAAGACCGTGTTAGGGAACTGGAGCTGGAGTTGGATGAACTTAGGATCATTCGGGAGGCAGAGGGGGTCATAGATCGGAGCTTTAGGGAAGTAGTAACTCCAAAGATTGCAGACAGATGGGTGACAGTGAGGGAGACTGGGAGGAAGCAGCCAGTGCAGGGACCCCCTGCGGCCGTTCCCCTCAAGTATACCATTTTGGATACTTGTGGGGGGGACGACTTACCAGGGGTAAGTAATGGGGCTCAGGCCTCTGGCATGGAGCTTGTCCCCGTTGCTCAGAAGGGAAGGATGGAGAAGAGCAGAGCAATAGTAATTGGGGACTCGATAATTCGGGGCACAGATAGGCGGTTTTGTGGGGGCGATAGAGACTCCCAGGTGCAAGGGTACGTGATGTCTCAGATCGTGTTTTCCGGGTCCTTAAGGGGGAGGGGGAGCAGCCCGAAGTCGTGGTCCACATTGGCACCAATGACACAGGTAGGAGGAGGGCTGAGGATGTTAGGCAGGCTTTCAGGGAGCTAGGTTGGAAGCTCAGAGTTAGAACAAGCAGAGTTGTTGTCTCGGGTTTGTTACCCGTGCCACGTGATAGAGAGTCGAGGAATAGGGAGAGAGAACAGCTAAATGCGTGGCTACAGGGATGGTGCAGGAGGGAGGGATTCCGGTATTTGGATAACTGGGGTTCTTTCTGGGGAAGGTGGGACCTCTATAAGCAGAATGGTCTACACCTGAACCTGAGGGGCACCACCAGTATCCTTAGCGGGAGGTTTGCTAGTGCTCTTGGGGGGGGCGGTTAAACTAACTCTGCAGGGGCACGGGAACCTAGACTGTAGCTTTAGGGTGCAGGACCTGGAGTGTAGGGAGTTTAGGAACATGGCATCAATCTCAAAGGGGGGTGCCTGTAAACAGGAAAGTGGCTTGAAGTGTATATACTTCAATGCAAGAGGTATACGAAATAAGGTAGGTGAACTTGCAGCGTGGGTTGGTACCTGGGACTTCGATGTTGTGGCTATTACGGAGACATGGGTAGAACAGGGACAGGATTGGCTGTTGCAGGTTCCAGGGTTTAAATGTTTTCGTAGGGTCAGAGGTGGGGGTAAAAGAGGGGGAGGTGTGGCATTGCTTGTCAAAGATCGTATTAGAGCGGTGGAAAGGACGATGGATGAAGACTCACCATCTGAGGTAGTTTGGGCTGAGGTTAGGAATAGGAAAGGTGAGGTCACCCTGTTAGGAGTTTTTTACAGGCCTCCTAATAGTCCTAGAAACGTAGAAGAAATGATTGCGAGGCTGATTCAGGAGAAGAGTGAAAGTAATAGGGTGGTTGTTATGGGGGACTTTAACTTTCCTGATATTGATTGGAAAAGCTATAGCTCTAGTTCGTTAGATGGGTCAGTGTTTGTCCAATGTGTGCAGGAGGGTTTCCTGACACAATATGTAGATAGGCCAACAAGAGGTGAGGCCATACTGGATTTGGTTCTGGGTAACGAACCAGGCCAGGTGTTAGAATTAGAGGTAGGTGAGCACTTTGGGGACAGTGACCACAATTTGGTGACTTTTACTCTAGTGATGGAGAGGGATAAGTGTGCACTGCAGGGCAAGAGTTATAGCTGGGGGCAGGGAAATTATGATGCGGTGAGGCATGACTTAGGATGCGTGGCTTGGAAAAGTAGGCTTCAAGGCAAGGGCGTAATTGATATGTGGAGCTTGTTCAAGGAGCAACTATTGAGTGTCGTTGATAAGTATGTACCTGTCAGGCAGGGAGGAAAGGGTCGTGTGAGGGAGCCGTGGTTTAATAAGGAACTGGAATCCCTTGTTAAATGGAAGAGGGTGGCCTATGTAAAGATGAGGCGTGAAGGTTCAATTGGGGCGATTGAGAGTTATAAGGTAGCCAGGAAGGACCTGAAGAGAGAGCTAAGAGCAGGAAGGAGGGGACATGAAAGGTCCTTAGTTGGTAGGATTAGGGAAAACCCTAAGACTTTCTATAGGTATGTCAGGAATAAAAGAATGACGAGGGTAGGAATAGGTCCATCCAGGGAACAGGAGAATCGACGTTTCGGGCATAAGCCCTTCTTCAGGAAATGTGTTGCTTTTCCAGCAACACATTTTCAGCTCTGATCTTCAGCATCTGCAGACCTCACTTTCTCCTCTAGGAATAGGTCCAGTCAAGGATAGTAGTGGGAAGTTGCGTGTGGAGGCTGAAGAGATTGGGGAGACACTGAATGAATACTTTTCGTCAGTATTCACTCAGGAACAGGACATTGTTGCCGATGTGAATACTGAGTCACAATTAAGTAGAATGAATGGCTTTGAGGTATGTAGGGAAGAGGTGTTGGAAATTCTGGAAAGGGTGAAAATAGATAAGTCCCCTGGGCCTGATGGCATTTATCCTAGGATTCTCTGGGAAGCAAGGGAAGAGATTGCAGAGCCATTGGCCTTGATTTTTATGTCCTCGTTGTCTACAGGAGTAGTGCCAGAAGACTGGAGCCTAGCAAATGTGGTTCCCTTGTTCAAGAAGGGGAGTAGGGATAACCCTAGTAACTATAGGCCGGTGAGTCTCACTTCTGTTGTGGGCAAAGTCTTAGAGAGAATTGTAAGGGATAGGATTTATGAACATCTGGATAGGAATAATGTGATTAAGGATAGTCAGCATGGTTTTGTGAAGGGCAGGTCGTGCCTCACAAACCTTATTGAATTCTTTGAGAAAGTGACTAAGGAGGTAGACGAGGGTAAAGCGGTAGATGTGGTGTATATGGATTTTAGTAAGGCGTTTGATAAGGTTCCCCATGGTAGGCTACTTCAAACAATACGGAGGTATGGCATTGAGGGTGAGTTGGAGGTTTGGATTAGGAATTGGCTGGCTGGAAGAGGGTAGTAGTTGATGGTTAGGGTTCATCTTGGAGTGCCGTTACTCGCGGTGTTCCGCAAGGATCTGTTTTGGAACCATTGTTGTTTGTCATTTTTATAAATGACCTGGAGGAGGAGCTAGAAGGTTGGGTGAGCAAGTTTGCGGATGATACAAAAGTCAGAGGAGTTGTTGACAGTGAGGAAGGATGTGGCAGGTTACAGCGGGATATAGATAAGCTGCAGAACTGGTCAGAAAGGTGGCAAATGGAGTTCAATGTAGTTAAGTGTGAGGTGATTCACTTTGGTAAGAGTAACAAAAAGATGGGGTACTGGGCTAATGGTCGGATACTTGGTAGTGTGGATGAGCAGAGGGATCTTGGTGTCCATGTACACAGATCCTTGAAAGTTGCCACCCAGGTAAATAGTGCGGTGAAGAATTCATATTGCGTACTGGCTTTTATTGGTAGAGAATTGAGTTCCGGAGTCCTGAGGTCATGTTGCAGTTGTATAAGATTCTGGTGCGGCCGCATCTGGAGTATTGTGTGCAGTTTTGGTCGCCATACTATAGGAAGGATGTGGAGGCACTGGAACGGGTGCAGAGGAGGTTTACCAGGATGTTGCCTGGTATGGTAGGAAAATCTCAATGAGGAAAGGCTGAGGCACTTGGGGTTGTTTTCATTGGAGAAAAGAAGGTTTAGGAGTGACTTGATAGAGGTGTACAAGATGATTAGGGGTTTAGATAGGGTTGACCGTGAGAACCTTTTTCCATGTATGGAGTCAGTTATTACGAGGGGGCATAGCTTTAAATTAAGGGGGGGTAGGTATAGGACAGATGTTAGGGGTAGGTTCTTTACTCAGCGAGTCGTGAGTTCATGGAATGCCCTGCCAGTAGCAGTGGTGGACTCTCCCTCTTATGGGCATTTAAGCAGGCATTGGATAGGCATATGGAGGATAGTGGGCTAGTGTAGGTTAGGTGGGCTTGGATCGGCACAACATCGAGGGCCAAAGGGCCTGTACTGCGCTGTATTCTTCTATGTTCTATGTATATATTAAAAAAAAGGGAGAGAGGATCAGCAAAGGCAGAGGCTGTAAGTGATTTTCCATGATTGAGGATAATAGCCCACCCACAACTATTTGTATTTGCTGGCATTGCATTTTCATTCTTTATACACCAGTTGTTACAGTTGAGTATAGGCAAATATGTTCTGCAAAGAACTTTAATGCAAGATTGTTGGCAAGATATAAATAGTTACTGATACAAGTTTCAATTTAATTTCTGCATTAAAGGTAATCTAGGAGATGGCCAAAGTCTTAAACTTCTACCAGTCAAAACTTGAACATGGTAATGTAAATAAAAATGTGTATTTAATAATAAGAACAGATGATAATGAGTATGTTAGCAAGTACAATATCAGTTTACCTCCACCTGCCTATCCAAAGGATCTTCTGGAGTCGATACATAAATGCAATACTGTCTTCCTCAGAATGGACAGAACCAAACCCAATTCACACCTTCTCAGGGTGGGAAAGGCTATCATTCTATTTTTACTACAGTACAGGATTACTCTAACAATCATACTAACACTGGGCCCTGTTTGCAGATATGCACAATCCGTTTCAATTACAGCCATGAGCAAACTATGACTGCCTGTAGAAGACACTACTGAACCAACATAAATATGACGTGTCCTCATTCTAGTAAAAGATACCATGGATAAGGTACACAGAAATTCACCATGACTCCTGAGACAGCACCTTTCAAACCCATGATCACTTTCATTAGAAAGGACAAGGATAGCAGATACATGGGAATATCACCATCTGCAAGTTCCTCTTAAAACCAATCAGCATCCTGACTAGGAATATACCACCATTCCTTCACCTTTGTTCAGTCAAATTCCTTTAACTACCTCCCTAATAGCACTGTTGGGGGTGCTATACCAAATGAATAGTGGTTCAAGAAGTTGGCTCACCACCACCTTCTCAATGACAATAAATGCTAGCCCAACCAGCGAACCCCCTATTCCCTGAGTGAATAAAGGTTTTATGCAGTACCAACCCTCATAAAACAAAACAATTTATCTTCAAACATTTTCATTTTCATCGTATTCCTTTTGGCGGTTAGAACAGTATAAATGTAATGGCTACAAGAACAGGTCAGGGCAGGAATGCTGCAGTGAATAATTCAGTAATAGCCCCTAAAGCCTATCCATGTCCACAAGGTACAAATCAGGAGTGTTATGGAATACTCCCCACTTGCCTGGATGAGTGCAGCTCCAACAACACTCACAAAGCTTGACACTATCCAGTACAATTGAAAACTGCTTGATTGGCACCACATCGACAAACATGCATTCCCTCTACCACTGATGTTCAGCTGCAACAATGTATATCAACAACAAGATGGACTGCAGAAATTCATGAAAGATCCTTAGACAGCACCTTTCAAACCCATGAACATTAACATCTAAAAGGACAAGGGCACCACCAATCTGCTGTTTACTCTCCAAGCCACTCACCATCCTGACTTGGAAATATAACACTGCCCTCTCAGTGACCCTAGGTCAAAATCGAACACCCTTCGTAATGGCATTAAGGGTTTACTTACAGCATTTGAACTTATGCAGCTCACCTCCAGCTTCTCAACGTCAACTACGCACAGGCATTACCCAGCCCATGACACTCATACCCCACAAGTGAATTCAAAAAATATTAAATATGATCATAGCGCCGTGGGTGTCGGAATGGAATGCACAGGTTTACTATTGCTCTCTTGCCATGCCATTTTACTGTAAACAAAAAGCCAGGAAGGTTGTCATGATGGTCAGTGGTCCTCAGTCACGTTGAAAGAGATAACCTTAGGTCAGGGAATTCAGCATAGCAAGTCAAATGCAGCCACTGATACCAGTCCAGGAGTTCAGCCAATGAGATGCTCAAAGAAATCACAGTCATGATGCCTCCTCTTAAGGGACGAGGAAGGGTTTGGAGGGATATGGCCGGTTGCTGGCAGGTGGAACTAGATTGGGTTGGGATATCTGGTCAACATGGACGGGTTAGACCGAAGGGTCTGTTTCTATGCTGTACATCTCTATGACTCTATGTGACTTGACTCTTTCTGCTGTATTCTGGGCAGTTTTGTCCTGGAATGAGAGAAAGGTAGGTATCAAGGGAGATGAAAGTCAGTGGTACAGCTGTTATTTTTGGTGCAGGTTGGGAGGTGTTCCAAGCAGATGAGTAGGAAGTCCAGAGGGTATGCAGAGTTAATGCCGTCAGAGTTGTCGTGGCGCAGGATTAATACCATCGGGGTTGGTGTGGCTGACAGCAAGTGAGGGAAGATGTAGCAAGAGAGGAAAGCATGAGCTTTGGTGGGAAGTGGGTACAGTAGCAGAGATACAATGTGAGATATTAGAAAGAAGATGGTAGCACTTGCATTGCTGGAGTGGTGGAGATCAATGACCTTCCTCTTACAATACTGGGCATTCCTCCAGGAGGTGGATCCATACCTCCAACCAGGCTCGTATGACCTGGTGGTCGTGAACTCCTCTGCTAGTACTGGGGGGGGAAATGACTGAGATGAGATGACTGGTGCATATGTTAGGAACTATGCAGAACAGCTTTAGACTAACAATGCTTAACCAATTGCACAAAGGCCTTTTAAACATGGTGTTGCCGTCAGTGATGCCAGTCAAGACACTACTATGTTGTTCTGGGAATGGAAGGTGCTCGGATGGAGCCAGAATTGTGTGAGAGAGGTACTATAGGGAGCACCATATTGGGTAGTTAATGAAGTGAGTTTGGTAAGTTACAATGAGAAAACACACTGCACCTTGCAGAGAGCATCATTCCATGAAACTCAACAAAACTGATACTTCGCCAAAAAATAAGAATCAGGTCTAAGAGACATAGATTTTCTCTGTGCAGAGTTTATCAACTAAACCAGACCAGAAGTTCTTCTTTTATATACCCAGATATCAATTAATCAATTAACAGTCATTGCCTGCTTATCTTAAAACTACTTATGTATTAACAGCAAGTTCAATAGATCTGATTGTGATATTGTGGCTCATTGGTAATGTTCCTACCTCTGGGTCGGAAGGCCCAAGTTCATGTCCCACCTGGCCCAGACATGTGTTGTAACATGTCTGAAAGGAATGACTAAAAATATCCAAATTCAAAGAGATCTAGTGAAACATTGAGTCTTCTATACCTTTCAAAGATATGCCTTAACATCATGAAATGACTTAATCCAAGAAAATATGCAATCTAACACTGACAGTCTGACATTATTTGACAGCAAAGCTCATTGCAACTTGATGAGTCAATCATCTATAGCATCTGATGGATTTCTGTCTAGAAACTTTGATACACCAGCATAAATCGGTATATTGTGAGCCAGTCAAGCAAAAACTACCTTACCCATGTTAAAGGATCAGTATCAGATGAGCAATTCCTTCATGTATAGTAAAATTAAAAATAGCAAGATAGCAAACCAATGTGTTCCAATACTTTAAAATATTTTTTCAATTAGTTATCTATAAAAGCATTTTTCAAATTACATTGTGGGATACTCTTTTTGAAGTCTTCTGTTATTTTAGTGGAGTCAGTAACCAATTAACTTTTTAATTGGTTAATGCCTCCAATATAATGTAAGTCAGGGAAATATCAGCATCTGTACATTACTAACCCACAGTACATTTTCATGATGATAGGAATGAGCTTGAAGTGGAAAAAAAACAACCAACTAAGTTCCCACATTTTTTAAAGAATCTCATAATAGGTAACTAGCTATGTGTGCTACTCATTTGTTAAGTTAATTTGATTGAAAGCAAAATTTGGCACTGGCTTCATAGTGCATCTTGTGTTCAAATGATCCAACACACCTTGTGAGCTTCAGCTATATTTTTAGTCTTGCATTCAAGAACAGCCTTGCCAACCGCATCACGAATAAGTCTATAATTTTCACCATACACAAGGTAACGATCAATTTGTCCAGGATTATCTCTCTGAAATCAAGAACAGAACAGAAGACAATCACTTTTGACCAACATTATAATATTTCTCTGCGTTCCTGCACTGGCTGATGTTACCATGAAGGTCCCACCTTTTCAACCTTTCCTGAAACATGGAGACCCCGAGGTTAAACTTACCACCAATTGTGGCTCTGTAATGAGAGCAGCCATATTGTCTGCTAGGACTATGGCAACTTTACTATTTCTCCATATTTTATTTACTATTTCTACTTTTTTTCTGTCCAATGCCTTTACTCTTACAGCCACAGGTTGTTTCATGATACGTTTCGATGGTAACTTATCCTTTTTGAACCTCATTCAGGTGACTATCTCCTATGTGTAGCCATAGTCATTAGCAGGTTATTTGATTCTGATAACAAAGCCTTATCGTTTCTCTTTCTTGGCATCCACAGATAGGCACTTTCCAATAGAAACAGGGAAGATCACTTCCTGGCTCTAAAGCAACAGCATCCATCATTTTAAATATCCCACTGTACCCACATACTACAATAAGAAAAATTTGCAATTATGGAGAGCCCTTCTATCTTCAGGATACTTTAAAGAGTTTCATGGCTCAGAAAAGACTCGAAATACAGTGATTAGGAATATGTACAGGAAAGGTCTGATTAAGAATGGTAAGCTCCATTTTGAGGTTAAGGCAGACTTATTCAGTATTTGTTGCAACAGGCAATATTTGAGGACTGTCCCAGGAAAGCTCACCACCAAAAGGATGTGAATAATATAAAACAGTCTTGTGAACTATTTATGTTCCTGCATATATATCTATGTGTTCACCAATTCTGTCCAAATAAGTGTAACTTTTATTATGAGACATTCTTCAGGTATGTCAATCTGAACTGAGTTAGTTCAACCAAAAGTATAGTCATAGAGTAGGTATGATATATTAACTTTTAACCTGAGGATAAAGGTGAGACTATTATAAGGAAATTAAGTAATACCTAGAAAGCTAACTGTATTGTGCCCAAACTCAGCATTTGTAACATGAGGTGTCCAGCAGCTTTTGCATTTGTGCTACCGGAGAGGGAGCTGAAGGCCTTATGGTATTATCACTAAACTATTAATCCTGAGACGCAGATCTGGGGACCTGGGTTTAAACCCTGTCATGGCAAATGGTAGAATTTGAAGTCAACAAAAAAAAATTAAAATCAATAAAAAGCTGGAATTAAGAGTCTAATGATGATCATGAATCATTATCAAAAAATTCATCTGATTTGCTAAAATCATACAGTCACACAGCATGGAAAAAGACTCTTTGGTCCCAAACAATCTGCCATCTTTATCTGGTTTGGCCATCTTGTGACTCTACATCACAGCACTAGGGATAGACAATAAATGTTGGCATAGGCAAAAGTGAGGACTGCAGATGCTAGAGATTAGAGTTGAGAATGTGATGCTGGAAAAACACAGGTCAGGCAGCATCCGAGGAACAGGAGAATCAATGTTTTGGACAAGAGCCCTTCATCAGGAATGAGGCTTGTGTGCCGAGGGGGTGGAGAGATAAATGGGAGCGGGTGGGTCTGGGGGAAGGTAGCTGAGAATGCAATAGATAGATGGAGGTGGTAGGTTGGAGAGGAGCGAGGAGCGGATAGGTGGGAAGGAAGATGGACATGTACTCAATGCAGTGGCTACTTAAGAATCACTTGCTGTCTCCACAGGAATTCTGCCAATGTTAGGAGTGTAATCGGATTCATGGAGAGACTGCCAGGTGAAAGAGTTTTGAATTGATGCGTTATGGTCTAATACTCCTTTTTAAAAATATTCTAGACTCTCAGAGAATTTATTCAACATTATCTTCTCTATGGCCCTCTGAAAATAATTTGTAGTTTTGATCATTCATTTGGATATTACTGAACACAAATCAGTGATACCTACAATTTTAATATAATTTCTTAGCAATATGTTGCCCAATAAGTATTACTAGTACTGACAACTAAACTTTCAGGGAATTTGTATTTTTGTGAATTATGAACTAAGATAGCAATTATACAATCTTGACTAAATAATCATTGACTCAAGAAATTAAAAGATTACTGGTTTGCACCTGTTGAACAATTTGCTCTGGAAATAGCCATGCAAATTGATCATCCATTAAAAGCTGCTGAACAAACTCCATTCCACCTAGACTGCATAGCTTTCGCACAAGGTATATCCGGAACCAATCATTTTTGCATTTAGGAAGCATTTCCTTTAACCTGTGCAGAAATTTCTTCTTTGCATCAACATATCCGATCTCCTTCGCTGAAATTATGAATTAACAAACATAAATGTATAAAATGAGTCAGCATATACAAAGTATTTACATTTGCAAATCATTTTCAATTCTAGGTTATACACCAATGAAGTAAAAATACAGTATTGAACAGTCATATTTACACAAGTCTGGACAATGAGTATCAGTAAATTATTTACCATAAAGGCAATGAGAAGCGTCTGTCATGACTAACACACCACTCTTCTAAACAATTAACATTAATCTTTTATGACATTGCTTATTCTGCTGATAACAAATAAACTTCCTGGTCTCATTTGGTTATTTTGTTGTGCAATCCAGTTGGACAAAGATGAAAGGATAACAGAGAAAATACTAAACAAACATTAATTAAATCAAAAACGAACATTACCAAATGTGTCACATGATTCACACAGAAGTTGAGAAGCCATATCAAAACAAAGTCGGATTCTGGCAATTAGCTGTAAGGATTCTATTGTAGTCTGTGAACTCTTGTAAGGGAAGAGCTTTTGAAGGAAATCCCCTTCCTGGACCAGATAAGCAACTTTCTTTTGTACTGTGCAAAACTGGGATTTTTCGTATATAGAATCCTGAAGAAAGTGGGAGAAGATAGTTAATAATAGTTTCTAAAATCCTGGATTGTTTAGACTGAGACTTGCAGTCATGGGGCTGTCCTGCTGTGATGCAATTTCTTCAATTAGTATTGAGGTCAAGTGAATGTATGATTTAACTGTATGCTTTCTGAAGAAGAATGGAAGAAAAACTTGTTTTTAAGGGCCATCTTTTGTGAGATCAGAACATTCCAAAATCCTTGAAAGGCAACATATTACATCAGAGGTAGCTACTGTTGTTATGCAGGAAACAGAATCAACGAATTGCATGCAGCAAGGTTCCACAAGTGGTTTTAACAATAAACCACTGTTTTATTTTACTTACTGATGGAGAAATAACAATTGACTGTGCACTTCTCTGTTCATCAAAATATTGCTGTTGTATCTTTTTATGTCCACCCAAGGGCCTTGGGTGGATATAAAGGCCCAGTGTCTGGACCTTGGTTTAATGTCTCAACTCAAAGATGGCACCTCCAGGTCTGTGCTGAAATGTCACACTAGATTATGTAATTATAACTTTGATTGTAATTTGAATTCACAACTCTCTAAGTCAAAGACAACAGTGCTACTGACCTACTTTATCAGCAAATAATCTAAACATCCAGAGTTACATCATCAACCTTCAATTATAGCATCATTATAAAACTGAAAGTCTTATATTTGTTATAGCTGAAGAATTAGAAATGTATTTTTGAATATTTAGCAATAAATAATCTGATTTATTATCTAAGATGCTTATATCTTTAACACCAATGAGTGAAAACAACTTTACCTCCAAACAATTCAAAAACAGTGCATAGAATTCAGTCCGATCTTTCTGATCGAGAATCTTTGATTTTTGAACTGCAGAAAGATATTGTTGTAAGTGATCCTTAATGTCATCAAAACTGGAAAGAGAACATTTACTTCAGTTATTGTGTCATTAAAAAGGCAGAATACACTGGTAAAATGCAGGGGAAAATTTTAAACATTACCCTAATGGATGTGATTGAAAATAATGACATTTTTAAACAAGATCACAAGAAACAGATGTAGGCAAGCCTGCTCCACCATTCAATAAAATAATAGCTGATCTGATTGAAGCTTTAACTCCATTTTCCTGCCTGTTCCCATAATCCTTGACTCAGTACTGGATCAAAAATCTGTCCAACTCAGGGCTCAAATATTTGCAACAACACAGCCACCACTGAATTTGTTTCCAAACAGAACAAAGATTAACATGAAATTCTTTCTAATCTCCATTTTTATTTTTACACTTTATCTCCTGGATCTGGATTACTCGATCAGTGGAAATACCCTCTTAGAATCAATTCTGTCAAACCGCCTCAGAATCTTATGTTTCAATAAGCTCACCTCTCATTCTCTGAAACTCCAATGAATATTTGAAAATATTTCCACATGAGAGAACTCTTAAATCCCAGGAATCAGCCTAATGAACTGCCTTCAATGTAGTATATTGCTCGTTAAAGCGATGAGACTAAAGCAATGCACAGTATTCCAGTGGTGCTCTAACCAATATCCTGCATAATTGTAGCAAGGTTTCCCAACTTTTATATTCTACCTCTCTTTGAATAAAGACCAACAATCCATTTGCCTTCTTAATCATTTACTGTAACTTTTTTAAAAAATTCATTCATGGGATGAAGGTGTCACTGCCAGTCATCATTGGACTCTTAATTCCAGATATTTGTTGAATTACAGGCAGGTAGGACTAGTTTTAGTTTTGGAATGATTGTCAGCATGGACTGTTGGACTGAAGGGTCTATTTCTGCACTGTATGACTCTATAATCCAAATGCCACCATCTACTGTGGCGGGATTCGAACCAGGGTTGCCAGAACATTGCCTGCACCTCTGAAATTACAGTCCAATGATAATAACACTTGGCCATCGCCTCCCCCTGCATTCTAAAATTTCATGATTCATGTACAAAGAAATCCAGATTTAAACTGCAATGTTCTAAAGCAATGTTCTTTAAAAAATATTCTTATTTTGGCTTGAATACATCAGTCCCTACATCTTAGTAATTACTATAGAATGCAGATAGTTGAGATGCCAGTATTGACCCTTGTGACATTCCTTTAGTTACAGTATGCTAACCTAAAAGTGACCCATTTATCTTGACACTATTTCCTGCTAATTAATATCCACATTAATATGTCACCCCAGCACCTTACACTCTTATTTTACAGATATCTTTTTTTAAGAGACTGTCTCATGGGATGTGATTATCACTGGCTGGACAGCAGGTGTCGACCATCCCTAACTGTCCTTGAGCTGAGTGGCTTGTTAAACCATTTCAGGGAAATATAAGAGTCAACATTGTTTCGAGTCTGGAGATACGGGTAGGCTATTTTAACAAATGCCTTTTCAAAACCCAAATACACTATACCTTAGTACCCTTTATCCTCCCTATTTACTACATTCTCAAAAAACTCAAACAGATCTGCCAAACATGATTTCCCTTTCACAAAACCTGACTCTGCCTCATTGTATTGAGAGTTTCAAAATTTCTTGCTCCTACATTCTCATTTTCCCAAAAACAGATGTTAGCTGGCTTCCGGCTTTCTGCGTCTACCCTTTCTGAAATCAACATTCTTCCTGCAATTTTTCAATTCATCAGGACTTTTGCAGAATTGGCACAATTTTGGAAGATCATAACCAATGGATCCACTATCTCTGGTGCCACCACTTTTAAGATCCTGGGATGCCAGCCATCAGGCCAGGGGGCTGGTCAACCTTTGATCCCATTACTTTCCCAATACTACTTCGTTTGTTATCATGATCGATTCAGTTCCACCCTCCTTTTTATATCTTGATTCTCTACTATCTTTGAAATGCTTTTCATGTCTTCGACTGTGAAGAACATGTATAAAGTCTTCGCCATTTCCTTGTCTACTATTACTAATCGAGGAGAAAGTGAGGGCTGCAGATGCTGGAGATCAGAGCTGAAAATGTGTTGCTGGAAAAGCGCAGCAGGTCAGGCAGCATCCAAGGAACAGGAGAATCGACGTTTCGGGCATAAGCCCTTCCTTATTCCTGAAGAAGGGCTTATGCCCGAAACGTTGATTCTCCTGTTCCTTGGATGCTGCCTGACCTGCTGTGCTTTTCCAGCAACACATTTTCAGCTACTATTACTAATCCCCAAGTTTCACTATCCAAGAGATCACTTCAGCTCCTTCAAAGCAACTGGTCAAATCTTGGAAATAATACTAAAATAAATTCATAAGATCTGATAAAACTTGCATGAAAATTCTCAAAAGTTGACAAGTTAAAACTGACAATCAACCCTGCAGGATGCCAATGAAATCTGGAATGACAAACTTTTAGGAAATCTGTATCTGGGGGAGTAAACAAGCCATGCAGTTTCATACATATTCATTCAACTGTGAACAGAAATTTAACTGCTAAAGAACAATTAGGAGATGAAGAATAACAGTACAGACTCTCTGATCAACTAAGAGAAAGTGAGGACTGCAGATACTGGAGATCAGATTGAGAGTGTGGTGATGGAAAAGCACAGCAGGTCAGGGAGCATCCAAAGAGCAGGAGAATCAACGTTTTTGGGCAAGAGCCAGATTCCTGATGAAGGGCTCTTGGCCGAAATGTCGATTCTCCTGCTCCTTGGATGCTGCCTGACTTGCTGTGCTTTTCCAGCACCACATTCTAAACTTTCTGATCTGTCCACTCTACTTTTACAGTCAGAGTTATACAGCATAGAAACAAGCCATTGTCCCAAATTGCCCCTGCCAACCAAGTTTCCTAAATTGAACTAGTCTCATTTCCTGTATTTGGCCCATATCCCTCTAAACCTTTCCTGTCCATGTACCTGTCCAAATGTCTTTTAAATGTTGTAACTGTACCCACCTCTACCACTTCCTCCGGCAGCTTGTTCCATATAGATACCACTGTGCACGTGAAAAAGTTGCCCCTCAGGTCCCTTTTAAATCTTTCCCCTCTCACCTTAAACCTATGCCCTCTAGTTTTGGACTTCCCTATGGTCTGGAGAAAAGGTCCCCGCCTATCCAGACTCTCTTATAACTCAAACCTTTGAGTCTCGGTAAGATCCTTCTAAATCTTTTTTGCACCCTTTCTAGTTTAGTAACATCGTTCCTACAGCAGGGCTAACTCTGCACAGCACACCAAATTTGTATGCAGTGTGCACCTGCTCTCTTCTATGTTAAGAGGGAGACTTTCCCTAAAGATAATGCATGTACCAGCTCTGCTGAAACACACTGATAGCTGAATCCTGCTATTCATTGAACAGGCGCTGACTACCAAGAGAATTAAGTGTCTGGATTTGTATCAGTAACATCAAAACATGAGAATTGTATGCTGAGATATTTAACCCATCCATTAAAAACTAACATTCCCAGTTAGGACTGTACATGGAAGCATGTGGCTGCAGCTAATTTCCTAAAATCCCTTTTCACTGTTCACATTTCATATAAACTCCATTTGGAATTAAGGACCATGATGAGAATAATGACAGACAGCTCAATTAATGTGCAACACTACTCCTGTTTCATAATTGTCCCTGGATTCACAACATAGATAACATCTAGAGAAAAATTCTACAGCTCTTCAACCTATCATTAGATAATACCTGTACTTTAATAGCAGCTTAAGTACTATGGAACGGACAACTGGATTTCGATCAACTGAGTCATCAAATGGTGAAAGGGTTCTGGTATGATACTGACGATCTAAAGAAAACACAAAACAACAATCTGATGTAAAAGGAAAAGTACGTTAACAGTGACATGTTTGAGACAGAAACAAGACATGTATGCTTTATAATGCTGATGGTAAGATGGTCCCATACATATTATGTAATTAGAGCATTTGCTTCCCAGGGAGTTGACTTATGGTTGGAATTGAAAGTTTTAGCAGCTTCTACCAGGCCAGCGAACCGCCTAGGTAAACTGACAGCTTTATTTTATCAAGGAGGAACTAATGTACAATTAAAATGATTCTACAGCCAATATGACAGCATCTCTTAAACAATGACTTTGAGCAGTAAGCTGTCCAAAGGACAACATTACTTACTGAGATTACTTACAGTGTGGAAACAGACTCTTCGGCCCAACAAGTCCACACCGACCCGCCGAAGCGCAACCCACCCAGACCCATTCCCCTACATTTACCCCTTCGCCTAACACTATGGGCAATTTAGCACGGCCAATTCACCTAGCCTGCACATTTTGGACTGTGGGAGGAAACTGGAGCACCAGGAGGAAACCCACGCAGACATGGGGAGAATGTGCAAATTCCACACAGTCAGTTGCCTGAGGCGGAAATTGAACCCGGGTCTCTGGCGCTGTGAGGCAACAGTGCTAACCACTGTGCCACCGTGTCGCCCACACAGTCAAGAAAAGCATTACCCAAAATATCAAATTTAATACAAAGTTCTCATTGGAAAAAAAACAAGTGTTTTTCTGTGCACTAATATTTTGTATTTGCAACACAATCATTCTCATGACTATTTTGAAATGAACTGATGGTGTTACCATTGTCTTTATCACAGTCGTTATCAAAGGGTTTTCCCAACTCACGTCATTACGCCATTACCTGGTTATCTGTTGCTCCACGATCTCTTATTTGTGAATTCTGAGTCACTACTGGGTAATATTTCCATTTCAATACATACTGTCAGTTTTCAGTATTTCTAAATCAAGTAAAGCACATGAATCTACAGGAAAGCTGTCTACACTAACTTAACAATGCATGCTGCTTGAATTTCATACATTCACCTATTACTATCGTAACCTTCAAATTCTCAAGCCATCAAATCTTTGGATCTGAAAATATAAATTTAGAACTAAATTAAGGGCAGATTTGTGCTATATTCTCAAAATGAGTAGAAATTCTACTCAAACTGTTCAAATACATTGCAAATAGGATCCTTCACATAAGTCAATATTCTTCATCAAACTTTCTGTTATCATGAATGAGCAGTCACAATGATTATGATATGAAAGGGTGTGAAATGACATGAAGGTTTAATGTGTATGGACCATATAGAGCAGGAAGATTTGCAGTTTCATTCATAGACTCAGCCAAGGTAACATGAGGGAAAAGGATACGACTGATTGTTGGATCCCTGTGCTAAAGCCAAATAGTGCGGTGAAGAAGGCATATGGCGTACTGGCTTTTATTGGTAGAGGAATTGAGTTCCGGAGTCGTGAGGTCATGTTGCAGTTGTATAAGACTCTGGTGCGGCCGCATCTGGAGTATTGTGTGCAGTTTTGGTCGCCATACTATAGGAAGAATGTGGAGCACTTGAAAGGGTGCAGAGGAGGTTTACCAGGATGTTGCCTGGGATGGTAAAAAGATCGTATGAGGAAAGGCTGAGGCACTTGGGGTTGTTTTCATTGGAGAAAAGAAGGTTTAGGGGTGACTTGATAGAGGTGTACAAGATGATTAGGGGTTTAGATAGGGTCGACAGTGAGAATCTTTTTCCACGTATGGAGTCAGCTATTACAAGGGGGCATAGCTTTAAATTAAGGGGGGGGTAGGTATAGGACAGATGTTAGGGGTAGGTTCTTTACTCAGCGAGTCGTGAGTTCATGGAATGCCCTGCCAGTAGCAATGGTGGACTCTCCCTCATTATGGGCATTTAAGCAGGCATTGGATAGGCATATGGAGGATAGTGGGCTAGTGTAGGTTAGGTGGGCTTGGATCGGCGCAACATCGAGGGCCGAAGGGCTTGTACTGCGCTGTATTCTTCTATGTTCTATGTTCTATGTATGCTCTCATTCTTCATGCTTCTGGATCATTTGTCCAGAATTACCACTAATACACCTAATAATACTACTGTTTGTAGATATGGTTTTCAGTCAAACAAGAAAATCCATTAGTAAGGGTGGGATTATTGGACAAGACATCTCAGCACTTTATTGCCATCATTTACTATTGGAGCAAAATCACGATAGTAATATGCACAAATTCCAATAGACATTCATTTGATCATCTGTTTTAGAGATGTTGATTGAGAGATAAATATTGGCCAGGGCACCAGGAATAACTCCTTCAGCCACTTGGATATAGTGCCATGGGATCTTTTATAATCAACTGAGGACGTAGGCAAGCTTAACACCTCAATCAAAAACCCTGAACACCACAGCAATCAGTCTGTACTGAAGAGGACTGTCAGCCTTTGTGCTCAAGCACTGGAATGGGACTTGAACCCAGAACTTTGGTGGCACAGTGGTTTACAGGTTAACAGAGCTGCCTCACAATGCCAGGGACCTGGGTTTGATTTCACTCTCAGTTGACAATGTATTCGAAGTTTGTACATACTCTCCATGTCTGCGTGGGTTTCTTCTGGGTGCCACAGCTTCCTTCAAAAGTCCAAAGGTGTGCAAGTTAGGTGGATTGCCCATGCTAAACGCCCACACTGTCTGGGGATGTGCAGGCTAGGTGGACTAGCCATGCAAAATGCAGGGTTACAGAAATAGAGTAGGTATGTGGGTTTGGGTCGGATACTCTTTGGAGGGTCTGTGTGCACTCGATGGGCTGAACGACCACTTCCACACTGTAGGAACTCCATGATTCTGAGGGTGCTACCAAGTAAACCACTATTGAGATACTGAAAGAAACCTGAAGAATCTAACTCCAAATAAATCAATATCATCAGAAGGGAAACGTAGATTGAGGGGGAGAAAATCTGGGTACCAAAAATGCTTTATCTCCAACTCACCAAGAAACAATATGGAAAATAAAGACTTCTCACAGAAAGTATTACCTTTGCCCATGATCTTGATAGACACCTCCTTTTCAGTAACCAATTGTGACAGAAGGTCAGTAACAACTTCTTTTGTTGGCGGTGAATTATCTTTGAAGCAGACCATGGAAACCAGAGCTATGAAAAATGCATCACATCTCTTACGAAAGATGGCATTTTTTTCAACAGCTTCTCTGTGAAAGACAAGAGAAGACATTAATAAAAAGTGATGGGAACATACAGCTGAATATACAAGCATCTACACAAAATGTTTTTCTTAATGATCTAGTCCCTGGTGTACAGGATACAAAGTTTATAGATGATTCAAAAGTTATAAGCATTGTAAACTGTGATGAACATAGTGGAGATCCTCAAAAGGGCACAGACAATTTGTTGTCAGCTGGCAGATAATATCAATGAGGAGAAATGTAAAGTGTCAGTTTGACAACATGGAGAATCATTCTAAATATAAAAGGCACAATTCCCCAAGAATTGCAAGAGTTAACAAGTAATTAACAAGAGCAAGGAAGTCATGTTGAACTTGCAAATGTTACTTAAACTAGTCTGGTCTCAGCTGGAGTATGGATTCCAGATCTGGGCGCCATACTTTAGGAAAGACATAAAGGTATCAGCAAGGCTGCGAAAAGATTCACAAGAATGGTAGCAGGGAGAATGAATTTCAATTATGAAGACAGAAGGGAAAACCTGGGAATGTTTTCCTTAGAAAAAGACTAGAGAGGAGATCCGATAGACATATTTAAAGTCATGACGAGACTGGACAGAGTAGATAGGGAGCAACTGCTCCCACTCAGGAAAGGAGTGTCAATGAGAAGGTAGGATTTAAAGTAACTGACAAAAGAAGTGAAAGTCACATGAGGAAAAAAAAGTGTTCACTTCTGAGTGGTTAAGATCTGAAATACATTGTTGGAGAGCGTGGAGGTAAGCCCAATTGAAATTCTCTGAAAAACAAGAACAAGAACAGGATTCTGAGGTAAAGGCTAGCTAGAGAATGGCATCAGGTGAACTGCTCACTTGGAACATGATGCATATGTACTACTGCACTAGGACAATTTTGTGATTTCATCATTTCTTCTCCAGCCATTCTTATAAATGAGGAGCCCAGAAAATTCAATTTTCCCTTAGATTGCATTCAAATCATAGTGTGATTTGGAGCAAGTGAAGATGCAGAAGTGAATTTGCACTACAAATGCTAAAGTTAGTGTAAATCAATAGGGAATCATCACAATGTCAGTATGAATGATGCAGCTTGAGTCTATGACAAGTATGTTTTACAAACAAAAATATGTGCAACTACTAGGGTGGAAAAATCAAAAATTTGATGCAAACAACTGACTCAATTTTAACTTAAAAAAACACTTAAAACCAAAAATTGCTGATACTTCATTTAAATACAGTCACTATACCACCCATGTTAAGCCTCAATTGCACTATTGAAGACTAAGGATGTACAAAGATTCACAAAACAACAGTACTGCAGCATAAAAAAAGGCCACTTTAAAAAAAGCTGTTGCTTGGTCAAATGGTCTGAATCATGGTATGCAATGGGTGTGTGATCTGGTTTGGGTTTATCACTCTAAAAAAGCACCTGCAAAATTGTAAAATCAATCACAATATCATGAAATTCCACATAAGTAAAAATGTTATTTGCACCTTCTCAAGTGCAACTAGGATTAGGAAAGAAATGCTGGACTTGCCAGTGATGCAGTGATCAACGCGATAATTTCTGGGTGGAAATAAAGGAGTATTTGCTGTAGGGTTGGGAGAGTGTCTGTGCACATTGACAAGACCCATGAGTGGACCTGCTTTAAAGACCAGCAAAACCCCATTTCCTTTGCAGGTCCCCCCCCGCTTCCCCTACCTTGACTCCTCCCCTCCCCCTTTGGGCTGCTGGACACCTTCTTCAGATATGCCAGACCCAATACACCTTGGACCCTGGGTTTCATTCTCAGAGGATCACAGCCAGACCAAATCCAAAGAACTACCTAACCTGTTCGACTCACATGCAGCCAATGGCCCATATTCCACCTGGACAGAGGTAGAACAAACTCCAGGACAGCCCTGGAAATCCCAGCACAGTTTGTCACCCTTACTCACATCCCATGAAATAAAATAAAGTGCTAGAATCTTGATTGCCACTCTTCAGTTTTAACTTCTCCTAAAAGACAAACAATAATGCAATCACACTTTTTCCCAAACTCTTAAACATACCTTATTTCTTTAGATACCTTCACTTCATAGTCATCATTCAGAGCAGTTAAACAGAGAGGGCACAACATCTGCCCTGGAACAAGCCATTGCTTTAAACAGTCTTGACAATAAATATGATCGCATGGAAGCAACACGGGATTGGTGAGCTCTCCTATGCAAACTGGACATGGTTCCAGGCCATATCTGTAATGAAACAAACAGAACACTAAAATAAAATTAAATGCAGATATTACAGCACAGAGAGACAGAGATGAACTAAATCAGCCTATCTACCTCCATATTCGCAACACAGTAAAATTAACATCTTCAAAGACCCCAAAATTGACCATAGTTCCTAACCAGTCTTTTCAATAACCAGTCCAAGATTTGGTGAATAATCAATTTGACACACTAATTTGTAGTTTAAACTAAACGATTAGCAATATATTAACAAAACAATAACTTTAGCAGAGTAAAGTTAAACAAAATAATTAGTTCATGTCTAGGCTTTAAACCAAAAACTTTGTATTCAACCCCATTCACACAAAAGACAGAGACCAGTAAACACATAAATACACAGGTAAGGGATAAATGAAAGAAAATAACAAAACTGGCCAGGTTAGAGTCATAGAGATGTAGAGCATGCAAAAACAGACCCTTCAGTCTAACCCGTCCATGTCGACCAGATATCCTAACCCAATCTAGTCCCACCTGCCACCACCCGGCCCATATCCCTCCAAACCCTTCCTATTCATATACCTATCCAAATGCTTCTTACATGATGTAATGGTACCAGCCTCCACCACATCCTCTGGCAGCTCATTCCATACATGTACCACCCTCTGCGTGAAAAAGTTGCTCCGTAAGTCTCTTTTATATCTTTCCCCTCTCACCCTAAATCTATGCCCTCTAGTTCTGGACTCCCCAACTCCAGGGAAAAGACTTTGCCTATTTACCCTATCCATGCCACTCATAATTTTGTAAAGCTCTATAAGGTCACCCCTCAACCTCTGACACTCCAGGGAAAACAGCCCCAGTCTGTTTGGCCTCTCCCTAAAGCTCAAATCCTCCAACCCTGGCAACATCCTTGTAAATTTTTTCTGAACTCTTTCAGGTTTCACAACATCCTTCCAATAGGAAGGAAACCAGAACTGCATGCAATATTCCAACAGTGGCCTAACCAATGCTCCTCCCTGGTGACGAAGTCTGCAGAACGTTTTGATTAGGAACCAACTTGCAACTAACTTCCAGGCCTGGCCTCATGAATAAACAAAGCTTGTTTGCTAAATATTTTTTTAAATACTTGCTAGTACCCACAGTCCAAATGTCATCTTTAGTTCAAATTTCCAAACCAAAATCAATAAAAGAATAAAATAAACATAATTATAAATCAGCTAAGGCTCTAACACAGATCCGCACAGACATCAGGAAGAAGATATTTTTACAGCAGAGAGCGGCGGGAGCTGGGCACAACTGTGGTCAGAGGAGAGGGGCTGTTGGGAAGGCAAGTGAAGTTGGGAAGAGAAATTATTTAATACATAAGTTGTAAAAGATAATTAAGTAAGTAGTTATGGCTGGACCGGTGGTGTGCTGTAGCTGTATGATGTGGGAGCTGGCTGATCCCATTGTGAACGGCAGTGACCACAGCTACAGCAAGTGTTGGTTACTGGAAAAACTCTGGATCAGAATTGATGAGCTGGAATCTGAGCTCCAAACTCTGCAGCACATCCAGGAGGGGGAGAGTTACCTGGACACTGTTTCAGGAGACAGTCACACCTGGTAGATTAAGTAATTCAAATTCAATAAGTGCTCAGGGACAACAGGGTATGACTGTGAGACAGGTAGTGAGATTCTGAGTTCAGGCGTGCAGGAGCCTTAGCTCTTGACCTTGCCAACAGGTAAGAGATTCTTGCTCTCTGTACAGATGAGGGAAAGGGCTATGGACAGGATGAGCCAGCTGACCATGGCACCATGGTGCAGAAGGCCATTCAAGAGGGGGGGGGAGCAAAAAGACAATTGGTTGTTATAGGGGATTCTATAATTAGAGGGACAGATAGTATTCTATGCAAGCCACATTGGGAGTCCCGCATGGTGTGTTGCCTGACCAGTGCCAGGATGCAGGACATCGCCGACCAGCTTGAAAGGATATCGGAGCAGAAGGGACAGGATCCAGTTGTTATGGTCCACATTGGAACTAACAACATAGGCAAGGCTATGGTCGAGGACCTATTTAAGGATTATCAAGGACTAAGAAGGAAATTGAAGTACAGGCCCTCAAGGGTCATAATCTCCAGATTACTGCCCGAGACATGTGCCAATTGACATAGGGATAAGAAAGTTAGGGAAGTAAACACGTGGCTAAGGGATTGATATGGGAAAGAGGGATTCCATTTCATGGGGCATTGGCATCAGTTTTGGAACCAGAGTTATGTGTATCGTTGGGACAGTCTTCAACCAGTGTTCTACGAAAAGGATAAATAGGATGATCAGTAGGACTTTAAACTTCTGAGTCAGCGGGGGGTGGGGTGGGGAGGGTAGCGAAAGCGACAAGGAGTATAGTGTTAAATGGAAAGATAAGCAGCTGATGAAGGAAGTCAGGAAATGTATCAAAGAAAGAGACAATCTATAACGTGGCCAAGAATACTGGGAAATCAGAAGATTGGGAAGGCTACAAAATCGAAGAGGATAACAAAGACAGCAATAAGGAAGAAGAGGAGCAAATATGAAGGTAGGCTAGCCAGTAATATTAAAAATGAAAGTAAAAGTTTATTTCAATACATAAGAAACAAATGAGAGGCAAAAGTAGACATTGGGTCACTCCAAATTGATGCTGGAAGGTTAGTGATGTGAGATAAGGAAATAGCTGAAGAATTTCCTAAGTACTCTGCATCAGTCTTCACAGTGGAAGACATGAGTAATATCCCAGCAAGTAAGGAGAGTTGGGGACAGAGTTGAATATGGTAGCCACTACAAAAGATAAAATGCTAGAAAAGCTAAAAGGTCTAAAAATTGATTAAGACAAAAGATGGAAAATTATAGGCCAATTAGCCTAACCTTGGTTAGAGGCAAAATTCTAAAATGATGAGATTTCTAAATTCTTGGAAATGCAGAGTTGGATTAGAACAAGTCAGCGTGGATTTAGTAAGGGGAGGTCATGCCTGACAAACCTGTTAGAATATGGTAGCCATTACAAAAGAGAAAATGCTAGAAAAGCTAAAAGGTCTAAAAATTGATAAATCTCCTGGCCCCGATGGGCTACATCCTAGAGTTCTGAGGGAGGCGCCTGAGGAAATAGTGGAGGCATTGGTTGTGATCCTTCAAAAGTCACTGGAGTCAGGGAAAATCTGAGATGATTGGAGAATTAAGGATCAAGACAAAAGATGGAAAATTATAGGCCAATTAGCCTAACATTGGTTGTTGGTAAAATTATAGAATCCATCATTAAAGATGAGATTTCTAAATTTTTGGAAGTGCAGGGTTGGATTGGAACAAGTCAGCATGGATTTAGTAAGGGGAGGTCGTGCCTGACAAACCTGTTAGAATTCTTTGAAGAGGTAACAAGTAGGTTTGACCAGGGAAACCTATTGGATGTTATCTATCTAGACTTCAAAAAGGCCTTTGATAATGTGGGATATAGGTGAATTAATGTTATTTCTGCAAATTATAAGTTCTGATACAGAGTAAATGAATTCACATTAGTCTGTGATTGTTTTCTCAGCTAGGAGCTGAGTTAGCAAAAATGGGAACCACATAGAGGAAGGACTTAGCATGAGACGTGATTACAGAACAATGGTAGAAATACAGGCACTAGATAAAATGCTGTGAAAAGAGGCCTTTATAAACTTCTGTTTCCCACTTGTACAGAGACACAGGAACAAACCCCAATTAAAAGGGCTTAGTGATAAGATGCTGTGAGGGGCAGCGCAGATGGAGGGAGTAGATAATGGTAAGCAAAGGATGGGATGACGTCAAACAACCTTATGGGGGGGGCAGAGAAAGGCATTTGTCATGGACAAGGCCGGATAAACAGAAGTTGTGGGATCAGTCTTAAGGAAATGAATGACGTAAGCGGAGGATGGGGGCAAACAATGGAATAAGGAAAAAATATGGGGATTCAAACTGTATAAATTTCGAGAGTTTGTTGGATTTGGTGTGCATTTGTCATTGCCTTACCTGGCATTAGACATGGCACCCACTTGCAAGTGTACAAATAAACGACACTGTTTCAGATTTTTGGTCTCGGACTGAAATTATTAAAGTGAGTGAGCTTTTGTTTCTCACAATTGGGGACTGTCCGGGATTTTCTTCCATCACCAGGGGGAGTGGCTGGCCTTGGACACTGGGAAGACGCGTCCCGTTCCCCATTGAGGAGCGGTCTCGTGTCCCGGTTTGGTCTGCTCCCTTGGGTGACTGCTGTGAATCCTACAAGAGAGACATCTGAATCAGACAGTGATAGGAGGTTGATAGACAATATGGAAAAAAGGGACCAGGCAACTCTGTGCACAGACCAGGGTAAGAAAATTGACTTTTAAGTATTGCCTTGGTGGCCGGGATTGAGTTTTAGTAGTTAATAACGGACTAACGAAGGAACTCAATATGGATTGTGCTGTGGGTGAGGAAAAAGCCTCCGGGAAAACAAAGTAAGGAAAAGGCAATGGAAATGGAGGCGGGGTCCCTTACAACATACCTCCGGAAAGTCCTTTGGGCAGGATGTTGTGGAATTGGCAAAATAATACTTGTACAAGGGAGAAAGATGATTAAATATTGTTGCTTTGTATGGACTAAGGAATCCATTCTTCATCCCGCTGTCTTCTGGCCAAAGTACAGATCGGACGAAGACTGGGTTTGTAAATATCTGAATTTATGTGTCAATGTGCGAGAGAGAGAGAGAGAGAGAGAGAGAGAATGAAAAGAGCTGTACAGCTGGTAGGAAGTTTAACCCTTTGTGATTTGGTTTGAGTGAACATTTGTTTGTTGGTGATTGAATGTTTGTGTTTTATTCCCTGGAGCTTGAGTTCCAGGACTGTTTTGAATCTGATTTTTATTATGGAAACTTAACATGATTTCTTTTAAGGTTAAGGATTCTATCGAGATTATGAAAAAAAAAAGGAATGATAACTCCTGAACTTTTTACAGATCATGACTGCCTTACTATCAGTTTCTAACTAATCTCTTTTATTTTTACATAAAAGCGATTTATGGAGTTCAGTTGAAGTTTCAATTCAACATTAGATTGTAGTAAAAGCAAAATTCTATGGTTAATATCTGTGACCTTGGATTCAGCCATTGTTCATGCATTAGAAGTTTTTTTTAAAACTTGAGTAGACAAATTCTTTTAAGGCAGCTCTGATTATTTTACGACCTATAGTATTGTAATTGAGCAATGATTGGTCAGGACTATTTAAGAAAACTAATTTTGGATTTAAATTAAAGGACTAAAACTGGGTAATTACAGTGAATTGCAAAATTGGGAACTGTATGCATTTTGCATTTTAACTATTAAATACTGAAGAAATGAACGTAAATATATAAATATATTTATAAGTTAGAAACAGACTTTAAAGGTTAGTCAAGCATGAATTGATGAATTGGTGTTTGAAGTTATGGGGAGCTAGAAATATTGCAATATTTCTTTAAAGAAAGAAAAAAGGGAAGAACGTAACGACTTATCCCCTTCGGGAGGTACCAATAGGGGACAAAGAGATTGGGTTTGTAAGTGCCCCCCTCACTAGTGGGGAGGTCAGAACATTTAAAAAGAAAATGAAGATCCTGGTTGAGGATCTGGTGGGGTTGTCTGAACACATTGATCAATTTCTGGGGCCCAGTCTGTATACCTGGGCTGAGTTAATGTCTATTTTGAATATACTATTTACTGGGGAGGAAAGGGGAGCTGCTATTAAAATATGGGACAGGGAACACCCGATTGGAGATGGGGAGCTGGACAGGGAGAGGTGAAGTTTCCCCTCAAAGAGCCCCAGTGGGAAAACCAAAACCCGGAGCATAGAGAAGAAATGAGGGAATTGAAAGACCTGATTCTAAAAGGAATAAGAGAGGCAGTTCCAAAGTCACAGAATTTGACTAAAGCCTTTGAAGTTAGACAGAAGAAAGATGAGACTCCCTCAGCTTGCTTGCAAAGATTAAGGGACTCAATGCGGAAATATTCTGGAATGAACCCTGAGGACCCAGTGGCACAGGGTCTTTTGAAAGTACATTTTGTGACAAAAGCATGGCCAGACATACAGAGAAAGATACAGAAGATAGAAGGGTGGAGTGAAAAACCATTAGATGAATTGTTGAGAGAGGCACAGAAAGTGTTTGTAAAGAGGGAGGATGAGAGACAAAAACAGAAGGCGAAAATGATGGTAGCTACGGTTGATGAGGTAGTTAAGAGGAGAATGGAACCAATAGTGAGCAACCGGAGCAGCAGGTAGCAGCATGTAGGACAGAGAGGAAGAGGGAGAGGGAGAGGACAAGGGGGAGCATTTGATAGAGGGTTTGGGCGACAGGGGCAGAGATGGAAGTCTCCACAGGCAGGATGCTATTATTGCGGAAAGATAGGGCATTTTAAGCGGGAGTTTCCTGATCTACAAAGGGAAGAAAGGGCAATTCCGCTTATGAATTTTGATGAAGAATAGGGGTGTCAGGGGTTCCTGCCCTCGGGGGCCCACCAGGAACCCTTGATGAACTTGAAGGTGGGACCCTGTAGGGAAGAGGCAGTCTTCCTAGTAGATACAGGGGCAGCACGGTCATCGCTGAATTTTAAAACAAAGTAGGTAGAAATGTCAACACGATCAATTACTGTTTCGGGGGTAAAAGGGGAAGGATTTACTGTTCCGGTATTTGAACCTATGATGATAGAAGGTCCTAAGGATAGGGTCACAGGGGAACTGCTGTATATCCTGATATAGGAAGTAACTTACTGGGGAGAGACTTAATTATCCTTTTACGACTGGAGATTGGAATTCAGGAAAAGGAATTAGTTGTACAACTGGCAATGTTGACAGAGGATGCGGAGAGACAGATAGACCCTATTGTATGGGCTAGAAAAGGGAATCGTAGAAAACTACAGATCCCTCCCCTTTTAATAAATTTAAAACGGAAAGGGGACGTTGTCTGTGAACGACAATACCCTATTTCCATAGAAGGTAAACGAGGACTGCAGCCAGTAATTGAGGGACTGATTAGAGATGGACTGTTGGAGCCATGTATGTCTCCTTATAATACCCCAATTCTACCAGTGCGGAAATCTGATGGAACTTATCGATTGGTGCAGGATTTGAGAACATTGAATCGAATAGTACAGATCAGGCACCCAGTGGTGCCAAACCCCTACACGTTATTAAGTAAGATCCCTCATGACCACAGATGGCTTAGTGTGATAGATTTAAAGGATGCCTTTTGGGCTTGTCCCTTGGCAGAGGAAAGATTTGGGACTATCCCCCTATGAAATCTTATTTGGATTACCTTATCTGGGAACGAATGGAGAATTGCCAATTCCCAAAACTAAAGATTTGTTTTTAAAGAAGTATATACTGGGCTTGTCCTCCTCTTTATCTTTCCTCAGAAAACAGGGTCTATTGGCACAGACTCCGCCCCTTGAATTCGCTGTTCACCCCATCCGGCCAGGAGATTGGGTCTTAGTAAAATCATGGACAGAGACTAAATTGCCACCGGACTGGGAAGGGCCGTACCAGGCTCTTTTGACTACCGAAACGGCAATAAGGACGGCGGAAAAAGGCTGGACTCATTACACTCGGATCAAAGGGCCCGTGGACCCTCCAGTTGAGGAAGAAGTCTGGACAGCCGAATCAACGCAAGACCCGCTAAAACTCAGACTAAAGAGACTTTGAGTAACTGACTATACAGTGGTGGCGCGAGGCGGGATTATTTCAGTAAGAATGTATATTACGCCTTTTTGTGCTTCAGCATGATGATTAGAATACTGGGAATGCTTAGAGTTATGATGCTAGCCCTCTTGGTATTGGGATTTTGTCAAATATCATTTTCATATGTATTATTAACGGTTCCCGAGTCTGATAATCCACAAGTAATAGACACTGATGCATGCAGCTTAGTAAATTGTGGGAATGTAGCTAATCAGAGACAATACCGCAGCTCAGAGATACATCTTAAGTCTTATGGGGATGGCCTCGGGGATGGTAACTGGTATAATAGTCTCGTCACAGTACACCGAGCCCCCTTCCGACCAGCTCGCGATTGTCTCGATAAGAAGTGTAACCCAAAATACTTAACGATAAGGAAAACCACATGGCACGAAGCAATTCTGGGGGGGGGGGGGGGGGGGGGGGGGGGGCGGCGGCACTTATGAGATACAATTAAATGAAACGTTTGGGATTGAAATGAAAACAAATGTGAAGGAGTTCGTGGGCTGTTGTTTTCGAATTAGCGTAGGACAGGGAAAACGGGTAGAATTACTGGATAATGAGATACAACATTTCACCCCTCCCGATGATCCTAAAGTAGTAAAAATTATAGAGGTAAAAGACTTGAAACAGACCATCGAGATAGAAACTGGGTACGGGGATGCAAATGCCTGGGTTGAATGGGTAAAGTATACTGTAAAAAGGTCTGAACAAAAGCAATTGCTGTGCATGTGCCTCCGGTAGGCCAGTGGCCCAGGTGGTTCCCTTTCCGCTCGGGTGGAAGCAAGACAGGAAGGGCATGAAATGTATGATAGCCCTGTACCAGGATGAGACTGCATGGAATGATAGGAATTGTACCTCCCTATCTCTTATGTTCCCTCCCTTGGAGAAGAAAGATGTAAAAGTTCCCCCCACATTTTCCGCCGCAGTTGGAAATCACACGTCGTGTGTGCGCAGGCAAGGTACAAGTCGGTCGAGAGATTTGGGGGAGCTGAAATTATGTACAGAGATTAAGAATGTTACCGAAACGGAGAGGGTGGGAACTACTCAGCACTAAAGGTTCCCCGAGCGGATCTGTGGTGGTACTGTGGAGGCAAAATATTGAGACCCACCCTACCTCCGGATTGGAGAGGGATATGTGCAATTGTACAATTGGCAATTTCATTTACCTTGGCATTTGAGAAGGAAAAGATCGTAGGGAAAACGGGAAGGGGTAAGAGATTACTGTTAGATACTTCTTTTGATGACAGGATTTATCTTGATTCGGTAGGAGTCCCTAGGGGAGTACCTGATGAATTCAAAGCTCGTAACCAGATTGCAGCAGGCTTTGAGTCAGCTCTCTTTTGGTGGGTAACAATTAATAAAAATGTAGATTGGATAAATTACATTTTTTATAATCAACAGTGATTTATAAATTATACAAGAGAGGTGGTTAAAGGAATATCAGAACAGCTTGATGCGACAAGTAGGATGGCATGGGAAAACAGAATAGCCCTTGATATGATTTTAGCAGGAAAAGGGGGTGTGTGTGTGATGTTAGGAGGAGGCTGTTGTACCTTTATTCCTAATAATACTGCGCCTGATGGTTCAATTACTCGGGCCTTACGGGGATTGACTACTTTAGCAGAGAAACTGGCTGAGAATTCAGGAGTAGACACATCTCTCATGGGATGGCTTGAATCCTGGTTTGGAAAATGGAAGGGGGTGGTGGTTTCTATCCTTACTTCCCTGATAGTAGTAGTCGGGGTATTGGTGGCCATTGGCTGTTGTGTCATACCCTGTATACGAGGGCTCACCCAAAGACTGATTGAAACAGCCTTGATGAAACAGATGCCCCGAAGAGGGAATCAGACAGAGGAACTTTATTGGCTAAATAATGAGGAGATGAGTGAAACCAAGATGGATGAAATCTCTGAAATGATGCTTGCGAATTTTGGGAATGATGTTTAAAAAAAAAAGAGACAAAAATGCAGAAGATAACAAATGGTAATGAAAAGAAAAAGGGGAAATTGTGGGATATAGGTGAATTAATGTTATTTCTGCAAATTATAAGTTCTGATACAGAGTAAATGAATTCACATTAGTCTGTGATTGTTTTCTCAGCTAGGAGCTGAGTTAGCAAAAATGGGAACCACATAGAGGAAGGACTTAGCATGAGACGTGATTACAGAACAATGGTAGAAATACAGGCACTAGATAAAATGCTGTGAAAAGAGGCCTTTATAAACATCTGTTTCCCACTTGTACAGAGACACAGGAACAAACCCCAATTAAAAGGGCTTAGTGATAAGATGCTGTGAGGGGCAGCACAGATGGAGGGAGTAGATAATGGTAAGCAAAGGATGGGATGACGTCAAACAACCTTATGGGGGGGGCCAGAGAAAGGCATTTGTCACGGACAAGGCCGGATAAACAGAATTTGTGGGATCAGTCTTAAGGAAATGAATTACGTAAGCGGAGGATGGGGGCAAACAATGGAATAAGGAAAAAATATGGGGATTCAAACTGTATAAATTTTGAGAGTTTGTTGGATTTGGTGTGCATTTGTCATTTCCTTACCTGGCATTAGACATGGCACCCACTTGCAAGTGTACAAATAAACGACACTGTTTCAGATTTTTGGTCTCGGACTGAAATTATTAAAGTGAGTGAGCTTTTGTTTCTCACAATAAGGTGCCTCATGGGAGGCTGCTGAGTAGGTTGAGGGCCCATGGTGTACGAGGTGAGCTATTGGCATGGATTGAGGATTGACTGTCTGTCAGAAGGCAGAGATTTGGGAAAGAAGGTTCTTTCTCGGAATGGCAGCCGGTGACAAGTGGTGTCCTGCAGGATTCAGTGTTGGGGCCACAGCTGTTCACTTTATATTTTAATGATCTGGATGAAGGGATTGGGGGCATTCTGGCGAAGTTTGCCGATGATATGAAGTTAGGTGGACAGGAAGTAGTACTGAGAAGGTGGGGAGGCAGCAGAAAGATTTAGACAGTTTAGGAGAGAGGTCCAGGAAATGGGTGATGAAATTCAATGTGAGCAAATGTGAGGTCTTGCACTTTGGAAAATAAGAATACAGGCATGGACTATTTTCTAAATGGTGAGAAAATTCATAAAGCCAAAGTACAAAGGGATCTGGGAGTGCTAGTCCAGAATTCTCTAAAGGTTAATTTGGAGGTTGAGTCGATGATTAAGAAAACAAATGTAACGTTGTCATTTATCTCAAGAGGGTTGGAACATAAAAGCAGCGATGTGCTTCTCAGTCTTTATAAAGCTCTAGTTAGGCCCCATTTAGAATACTATGTCCAATTTTGGGCCCTACACCTCAGGAAGGACATACTGGCATTGGACCGGAGATTCACACGGATGACCCCTGGAATGGTAGGCCAAACATACAATGAACGGCTGAAGATCTTGGGAGTGTATTCATGGGAGTTTAGAAGGTTGAGGGGAGATCTAATAGAAACTTACAAGATAATGCATGGCTTAGAAAGGGTGGACGCTGGGAAGTTGTTTCCCTTAGGTGGGAAGACAAAGACCCGTGGACACGGCCTTAGAATTAGAGGGGGTCAATTTAGAACAGAAATGAGGAGACATTTCTTCAGCCAGAGAGTGGTGGGCCTTTGGAATTCATTGCCACGGAGCGCAGTGGAGGCTGGGACGTTAAATGTCTTCAAGGCAGAGATTTATAAATTCTTGATCTCGCAAGGGATAAAGGGCTACGGGGAGAGTGCGGGTAAGTGGAGATGAAATGCCCATCAGCCATGATTAAATGGCGGAGTGGATTTGATGGGCCGAATAGCCTTACTTCCACTCCTATGTCTAATGGAAAGTCCAACTAACAGCTTTAATGTTTAGTTTAATATAAGGGCAGACATTTTAGTTTCTGACATTGGTGTGGACCATGTCCAAAGTAAGGAAGTCAGTTAAAAAAAAACTAGCAGAAGCATAACTTGGGTCAGATTGGGAATGCTGCACAATTTAGGACTGCTAAAAAAGAGTGCAAAGGAATAGAGAGACAAATATCATATTTCTTTCTAATATTCCTGCAAATCGCTGATAAGACCAAAGAAAATCTTATTTGTAAAGCAAAATGCTGAGATTGCTGCTAGAGACCACATTTGGAACTTCCTTTCTTCAAATACTTGTTTTAGCTCACAAATGTATTAACTTGTTAGATAATAAAAACTTGACACAACAAAAGATGATTGCTTGGTTGAAAGATGAAATCTGGTATCATGAGCTTATAATATGTTTTTAACATGAATTAATAGACTTGGTATTCTCTCTAATTTAAAGTGAGGACTATTAGACTACAACAAATCTTCAAAATTGTGAAGAGACATTCCAAGATAGAAACAGCCATATTGAATCACTTCAATGATTCATGGCCTTGAAGGGAACCACTACCAATAACAAATACAGGAAAGGCACCAATCTACAGTCACTTGTAGCTGTAATGTATACACTTCATACCTAGAGAAGACCCGTCCTGCACTTTCCTTACAATCCCTTAGAACCTTAATCACAGCCTGAAAGGGATCTTGAGTCCTTACGTCAGAGTTGCCTTGCAGACACTGTAAAAGAGTAAAAAATAGGCTTCAAATCCAGATTGTAAATAAAGGTGATAACAAAAACAGAAATTGCTGGAAAAGCTCAGCAAGTCTGGTGGCATCTGGGGAGAGAAATCAGAATTAACATTTTGGGTCCAGTGACTCTTCTTCAGAACTGATGGTAGCTGGGAAGATATGGTGGTGGGAGGAGTTAAGGAGTAAACAATAAGTGGAGATACAGCCCAAAGATAGAGAGGTTGGACAGACAAAGGAGTGGACAATAGTGAGCCTAGAAGAATGAATAGCTGCTAATGGGGACTATCTGTTGTGTGAAATAGCAGTCCATGTGATAACAAGGCCTGGTGCGTGGGGGTAGGGGTAAGGACATGGGAGAAGGTGCCTTAAGCACGAAAACTGTTGTACTTGATTTTAAGTCCAGAAGGTTGTAGCATTCTCAAGCAGAAAATAAGGTGCTGATCTAGAGGAACTGGAAGAATGGAATAAAGTATTTACAGGAATTAGGGTGAGGGGATGTACAGTCAAGGTAACCATGGGAGTCTGTGGCTTGTAGTGGATATTGGTGGCCACCTATCCACAGAAATATCAAGGAAGGCAAGGGAGGTAACAGTGGGGTGGAAATTGGAAGCAAAATTAATAAACATTTCCAATTCTGGACAAAAGAGGGAAGCAGCACTGTTGGTATCTTTGATATACCAGAGAAAGAGTGTGGGGGCTGGAATACAATTGGAACAAGGAATGTTCCATGTAGCCCACAAAAAGACAGGCATAACTGGGGCCCATGAGGATATCTATGACCACCCCTTTGAACTCAAAGAACATCATCTCATTTTCTGCTTGGGAACTCTACAGCCTTCGAGTACAATTTTAGGACTTGAGGCACCTTCTCCCATATCCTTACCCCTATCCCCACCTCCACACACCTGGGTGTATTATCACATGGTCTACTATAGTACATAACACATTGTTAGCTACTAATAATCGCCATTAGTGGCTATCCATTCTCCTGGGCTGATTATTATCCAATCCTTCATCTGTCCAACTTTACTTCTCTCTCTTTGGGACCTAGTTCCATCTATTGTTTATTCCTTAGCCCCTCCTCTACCCTATCTTCTGCATAAAAAACAACTTTTTCCTAGATACCATCAGTTCTGAAGAAGGGTCACTGTACCTGAAACATTTATTCTGACTTCTCTCCAGATGCTGCCAGGCCTGCTAAGTTTTCCCAGCTGTTTCTTTCTGATTTCCAGCATCCGCAGTTCTTTCTTTTTATGTAAATAAAGGTGACATTTTTCTATAGATCTGTATAAGCTGTATTTCAAAACCATAAACTGGTATGTACCCTGCTAACTTACCTTCATTATTATAAATCTTTACCCTTTTCAAATATTTAATACAAGAACAATAACAAGTTAATGCTCAGACTATGTAAGATCATGGTCATTCACACTATGGTCCTTTGGTTTGAATAATTGACGTACTAAAAATTATCTAAGGGCACGAGCTTTTCAATATAAAGTTAAAGCTTTAATCATGTTATACAGTCTTATGGTTTAATTGAAGAAAAACTACAGATGCATTTATTTCCACCATACATGAAATTATTCCTATCATCATGAGATACAAAATACAATGAGATACCTTTCCAAGGCAACCAGCAAATGTTGCAACCACATTCTTCAATCTCTTGTCAATTTCTTCTACTCCAAGCACCACATGCTCCACAAAGAGTGACAAAGAATAAATTTGTCTCCATCCCATTCTGAAATACAAGCACTATAATTTGACTAGGCAAAAGCAAGAGATTCTCCTTCTAATTGCAGTAAGTATTTATTAGGTTTACAGTGAAGAAATTGAGAACTTGATTTTTTCGAGAGGGTGCTAATCATTTATATTAATCTTATCTTTGCTCTCTTAAGTCAATGAACTTCAAAATAGCTTTTTACCAGAGCATTATTTCACAGATTCTTCAAATTCAAAAGAATATTCATCAACAGTTAAAGACCATAATCAAATCTCTTGATGTCAGATTAGATAAATAATAGTAGCATTGATAGCCAGTGTTCACATTCTGTTGACAAAAAGTAATTTGCTATTATAATAATTCAATTTCTCAGGTAAGGTAATTAATAGTTTTTTGTGGCAAAGTGGTAGTGTCTGGGCCTAACTCTGGGCCAGGAAGCTCAGGTTCAGGTCCCATCTGCTCTAATAGTGCATCATAACATCTCTAAACAGACTGATTAGGAAATATTTCCCATGTTTAAACAGGCATTGTTGGTCAACAATACTTCAAAGCTCTTCGCCATTTTAATCTGAAAATGAGCCCTTTTGCATATACATTATTGCATATACATTATTGATACATGTTAAATCTTGCATTTCAAAATAATTGTTAGTCACTGCTCTGGATATCTACATCTTCTTCGTGGCATTGAAATAGCTATCAGTCACGTGAATGGTGGAAGTAAAATGACCATCTTGTTACAAATTAATATTATCTTGTAAAGGTTTGTAATTTAAATGTACTTAATCTTTCTCAAGAATGTCCTGGGATGACAGCTTCATAATGAAGCTCCTTCTGCAATTTCATCCTTCATAATATTTACCTTTTGGTTCCCAGGTTTCTCACTTTCACTGATCTAGATGCTTAGGCTTTAATAATGGCTGCAATATGAACAAATTTGCAAGTTCATGTTAGGAGTTTGCTGCCACCTCTATACAGTACAGCTCCTAGCCTTGCTTATTTTTCTGTTCACATTGTGATATTATCAACAGGTTGAACTTTGTTAAAATGTAATTTAATTCTGAAATTCCTCAATCAGACTAAGCTACTCTTTTGGATTACAACGTAATGTGACTATGCTTCACAATTGTTTCAATGTATATTTATAAAATCATTAACAGCTTAGAAAGAGGCCATTCATCCCATCAAGCCTTTGACAGCTCAGAGCAACCCAGTCAGTCCCATTCCCCTGCCCTATTCTAGATTTAAATTTATATATGGAATTTACATAATTCAAACTGATGTTTTCCAATTTACAGTTGCTGCTGTTGTTGTTGTGCAACTAACAATTGTTCGTTTTTCAGTTTTATTCCATTTATGTATGAGACTGTATTCTCCGATGAACTCCCAGGTTTTAGTATGTGGCCCACAGCTGCCCCAGTATTCTACACGAGTTTTGAGAAGTTTGAACTTTATTTTAACCTAACTCTGATCCTTTATTCCTCTGTATTTTGCTAAACTGCCACCAAGTGACTTTTGCATTGCTTACTGCCCATTTGACACTCTGAATGGTGTACTTTTGCTGGTCATTAAATATCACCAAAATCATTCTTGCCTTTTCTGGATTTCTGCATGAATGCATCCTTTAATGGTTGATCCTCTACACTTCCTTGATTCTCCATTTGCTGCAGAATAATCTGTAGCAGTACATCTGCTGTAACTCTGTACTTCAAGCAGATGCTGAGCTAACTTGATTAGATTAGATTAGATTAGATTACTTACAGTGTGGAAACAGGCCCTTCGGCCCAACAAGTCCACACCGACCCGCCGAAGCGCAACCCACCCATACCCCTACATTTACCCCTTTAACCTAACACTACGGGCAATTTAGCATGGCCAATTCACCTGACCCGCACATTTTTTTTTTGGATTGTGGGAGGAAACCGGAGCACCCGGAGGAAACCCACGCAGACACGGGGAGAACGTGCAAACTCCACACAGTCAGTCGCCTGAGTCGGGAATTGAACCCGGGTCTCTGGCGCTGTGAGGCAGCAGTG